>NW_027285055.1:0-235879 GCF_040894005.1 Engystomops pustulosus
AGGTTACACTGGATAGAGGGGAGTATTGTATCTCTATAGGAGGTTACACTGGATAGAGAGGAGTATTGTATCTCTATAGGAGGTTACACTGGATAGAGGGGAGTATTGTATCTCTATAGGAGGTTACACGGATAGAGAGGAGTAATTGTATCTCTATAGGAGGTTACACTGGATAGAGAGGAGTATTGTATCTCTATAGGAGGTTACACTGGTAGAGGGGAGTATTGTATCTCTATAGGAGGTTACACTGGATAGAGGGGAGTATTGTATCTCTATAGGAGGTTACACGGGATAGAGAGGAGTATTGTATCTCTATAGGAGGTTACACAGGAGGTTACACTGGATAGAGGGGAGTATTGTATCTCTATAGGAGGTTACACTGGATAGAGAGGAGTATTGTATCTCTATAGGAGGTTACACTGGATAGAGGGGAGTATTGTATCTCTATAGGAGGTTACACGGGATAGAGGGGAGTATTGTATCTCTATAGGAGGTTACACGGGATAGAGGGGAGTATTGTATCTCTATAGGAGGTTACACGGGATAGAGAGGAGTATTGTATCTCTATAGGAGGTTACACGGGATAGAGGGGAGTATTGTATCTCTATAGGAGGTTACACTGGATAGAGAGGAGTATTGTATCTCTATAGGAGGTTACACTGGATAGAGGGGAGTATTGTATCTCTATAGGAGGTTACACTGGATAGAGAGGAGTATTGTATCTCTATAGGAGGTTACACTGGATAGAGAGGAGTATTGTATCTCTATAGGAGGTTACACGGGATAGAGAGGAGTATTGTATCTTTATAGGAGGTTACACTGGATAGAGAGGAGTATTGTATCTTTATAGGAGGTTACACTGGATAGAGAGGAGTATTGTATCTCTATAGGAGGTTACACTGGATAGAGGGGAGTATTGTATCTCTATAGGAGGTTACACTGGATAGAGAGGAGTATTGTATCTCTATAGGAGGTTACACTGGATAGAGAGGAGTATTGTATCTCTATAGGAGGTTACACGGGATAGAGAGGAGTATTGTATCTCTATAGGAGGTTACACTGGATAGAGAGGAGTATTGTATCTCTATAGGAGGTTACACTGGATAGAGGGGAGTATTGTATCTCTATAGGAGGTTACACTGGATAGAGAGGAGTATTGTATCTCTATAGGAGGTTACACTGGATAGAGAGGAGTATTGTATCTCTATAGGAGGTTACACGGGGATGAGGGGAGTATTGTATCTCTATAGGAGGTTACACTGGATAGAGAGGGAGTATTGTATCTCTATAGGAGGTTACACTGGATAGAGAGGAGTATTGTATCTTTATAGGAGGTTACACTGGATAGAGGGGAGTATTGTATCTCTATAGGAGGTTACACTGGATAGAGAGGAGTATTGTATCTTTATAGGAGGTTACACTGGATAGAGGGGAGTATTGTATCTCTATAGGAGGTTACACTGGATAGAGAGGAGTATTGTATCTTTATAGGAGGTTACACTGGATAGAGGGGAGTATTGTATCTCTATAGGAGGTTACACTGGATAGAGAGGAGTATTGTATCTCTATAGGAGGTTACACGGGATAGAGGGGAGTATTGTATCTCTATAGGAGGTTACACGGGATAGAGAGGAGTATTGTATCTCTATAGGAGGTTACACTGGATAGAGGGGAGTATTGTATCTCTATAGGAGGTTACACGGGATAGAGAGGAGTATTGTATCTCTATAGGAGGTTACACTGGATAGAGAGGAGTATTGTATCTCTATAGGAGGTTACACGGGATAGAGGGGAGTATTGTATCTCTATAGGAGGTTACACGGGATAGAGAGGAGTATTGTATCTCTATAGGAGGTTACACTGGATAGAGAGGAGTATTGTATCTTTATAGGAGGTTACACTGGATAGAGGGGAGTATTGTATCTCTATAGGAGGTTACACTGGATAGAGAGGAGTATTGTATCTCTATAGGAGGTTACACTGGATAGAGAGGAGTATTGTATCTCTATAGGAGGTTACACGGGATAGAGGGGAGTATTGTATCTCTATAGGAGGTTACACTGGATAGAGAGGAGTATTGTATCTCTATAGGAGGTTACACTGGATAGAGGGGAGTATTGTATCTCTATAGGAGGTTACACGGGATAGAGAGGAGTATTGTATCTCTATAGGAGGTTACACTGGATAGAGAGGAGTATTGTATCTCTATAGGAGGTTACACGGGATAGAGGGGAGTATTGTATCTCTATAGGAGGTTACACGGGATAGAGAGGAGTATTGTATCTCTATAGGAGGTTACACTGGATAGAGGGGAGTATTGTATCTCTATAGGAGGTTACACTGGATAGAGAGGAGTATTGTATCTCTATAGGAGGTTACACTGGATAGAGGGGAGTATTGTATCTCTATAGGAGGTTACACGGGATAGAGAGGAGTATTGTATCTCTATAGGAGGTTACACTGGATAGAGAGGAGTATTGTATCTCTATAGGAGGTTACACTGGATAGAGGGGAGTATTGTATCTCTATAGGAGGTTACACTGGATAGAGAGGAGTATTGTATCTCTATAGGAGGTTACACTGGATAGAGAGGAGTATTGTATCTCTATAGGAGGTTACACTGGATAGAGAGGAGTATTGTATCTCTATAGGAGGTTACACGGGATAGAGAGGAGTATTGTATCTCTATAGGAGGTTACACTGGATAGAGAGGAGTATTGTATCTCTATAGGAGGTTACACGGGATAGAGAGGAGTATTGTATCTCTATAGGAGGTTACACTGGATAGAGGGGAGTATTGTATCTCTATAGGAGGTTACACTGGATAGAGGGGAGTATTGTATCTCTATAGGAGGTTACACGGATAGAGAGGAGTATTGTATCTCTATAGGAGGTTACACTGGATAGAGAGGAGTATTGTATCTCTATAGGAGGTTACACGGGATAGAGGGGAGTATTGTATCTCTATAGGAGGTTACACTGGATAGAGAGGAGTATTGTATCTCTATAGGAGGTTACACTGGATAGAGAGGAGTATTGTATCTCTATAGGAGGTTACACTGGATAGAGGGGAGTATTGTATCTCTATAGGAGGTTACACTGGATAGAGGAGAGTATTGTATCTCTATAGGAGGTTACACTGGATAGAGGGGAGTATTGTATCTCTATAGGAGGTTACACGGGATAGAGGGGAGTATTGTATCTCTATAGGAGGTTACACTGGATAGAGAGGAGTATTGTATCTCTATAGGAGGTTACACTGGATAGAGAGGAGTATTGTATCTCTATAGGAGGTTACACTGGATAGAGAGGAGTATTGTATCTCTATAGGAGGTTACACTGGATAGAGGGGAGTATTGTATCTCTATAGGAGGTTACACGGGATAGAGGGGAGTATTGTATCTCTATAGGAGGTTACACTGGATAGAGGGGAGTATTGTATCTCTATAGGAGGTTACACGGGATAGAGGGGAGTATTGTATCTCTATAGGAGGTTACACGGGATAGAGAGGAGTATTGTATCTCTATAGGAGGTTACACTGGATAGAGGGGAGTATTGTATCTCTATAGGAGGTTACACTGGATAGAGAGGAGTATTGTATCTCTATAGGAGGTTACACTGGATAGAGAGGAGTATTGTATCTCTATAGGAGGTTACACGGGATAGAGGGGAGTATTGTATCTCTATAGGAGGTTACACTGGATAGAGGGGAGTATTGTATCTCTATAGGAGGTTACACGGGATAGAGGGGAGTATTGTATCTCTATAGGAGGTTACACTGGATAGAGGGGAGTATTGTATCTCTATAGGAGGTTACACTGGATAGAGGGGAGTATTGTATCTCTATAGGAGGTTACACTGGATAGAGAGGAAGTATTGTATCTCTATAGGAGGTTACACGGGATAGAGGGGAGTATTGTATCTCTATAGGAGGTTACACGGGATAGAGAGGAGTATTGTATCTCTATAGGAGGTTACACGGGATAGAGGGGAGTATTGTATCTCTATAGGAGGTTACACTGGATAGAGAGGAGTATTGTATCTCTATAGGAGGTTACACGGGATAGAGAGGAGTATTGTATCTCTATAGGAGGTTACACGGGATAGAGAGGAGTATTGTATCTCTATAGGAGGTTACACGGGATAGAGGGGAGTATTGTATCTCTATAGGAGGTTACACTGGATAGCGGGGAGTATTGTATCTCTATAGGAGGTTACACGGGATAGAGGGGAGTATTGTATCTCTATAGGAGGTTACACTGGATAGAGGGGAGTATTGTATCTCTATAGGAGGTTACACGGGATAGAGAGGAGTATTGTATCTCTATAGGAGGTTACACGGGATAGAGGGGAGTATTGTATCTCTATAGGAGGTTACACTGGATAGAGGGGAGTATTGTATCTCTATAGGAGGTTACACGGGATAGAGGGGAGTATTGTATCTCTATAGGAGGTTACACTGGATAGAGGGGAGTATTGTATCTCTATAGGAGGTTACACTGGATAGAGGGGAGTATTGTATCTCTATAGGAGGTTACACGGGATAGAGAGGAGTATTGTATCTCTATAGGAGGTTACACTGGATAGAGAGGAGTATTGTATCTCTATAGGAGGTTACACTGGATAGAGAGGAGTATTGTATCTCTATAGGAGGTTACACTGGATAGAGAGGAGTATTGTATCTCTATAGGAGGTAACACTGGATAGAGAGGAGTATTGTATCTCTATAGGAGGTTACACTGGATAGAGAGGAGTATTGTATCTCTATAGGAGGTTACACGGGATAGAGGGGAGTATTGTATCTCTATAGGAGGTTACACTGGATAGAGAGGAGTATTGTATCTCTATAGGAGGTTACACGGGATAGAGAGGAGTATTGTATCTCTATAGGAGGTTACACTGGATAGAGAGGAGTATTGTATCTCTATAGGAGGTTACACTGGATAGAGGGGAGTATAATCTGGTGGATAATGACCCTTGTAGCATACTTGTCAGAGTATTATACTACAATGTATAACTGCAGCAGCATACTTGTCAGAATATTATACTGCAATGTATAACTGTAGCAGCATACTTGTCAGAATATTATACTGCAGTGTATAACTGCAGCAGCATACTTGTCAGAATATTATACTGCAATGTATAACTGCAGCAGCATACTTATCAGAATATTATACTGCAATATATAACTGTAGCAGCATACTTGTCAGAATATTATACTGCAATGTATAACTGCAGCAGCATACTTGTCAGAATATTATACTGCAATATATAACTGCAGCAGCATACCTGTCAGAATATTATACTGCAATGTATAACTGCAGCAGCATACTTGTCAGAATATCATACTGCAATGTATAACTGCAGCAGCATACTTGTCAGAATATTATACTACAATGTATAACTGTAGCAGCATACTTGTCAGAATATTACACTGCAATGTATAACTGCAGCAGCATACTTGTCAGAATATTATACTGCAATGTATAACTGCAGCAGCATACTTGTCAGAATATTATACTGCAATGTATAACTGCAGCAGCATACTTGTCAGAATATTATACTGCAATGTATAACTGCAGCATACTTGTCAGAATATTATACTGCAATGTATAACTGCAGCAGCATACTTGTCAGAATATCATACTGCAATGTATAACTGCAGCAGCATACTTGTCAGAATATCATACTGCAATGTATAACTGCAGCGGCATACTTGTCAGAATATTATACTGTAATGTATAACTGCAGCGGCATACTTGTCAGAATATTATACTACAATGTATAACTGCAGCAGCATACTTGTCAGAATATTATACTGCAATGTATAACTGCAGCAGCATACTTGTTAGAATATTACACTGCAATGTATAACTGCAGCAGCATACTTGTCAGAATATTATACTGCAATGTATAACTGCAGCAGCATACTTGTCAGAATATTATACTGCAATGTATAACTGCAGCAGCATACTTGTCAGAATATCATACTGCAATGTATAACTGCAGCGGCATACTTGTCAGAATATTATACTACAATGTATAACTGTAGCAGCATACTTGTCAGAATATTACACTGCAATGTATAACTGCAGCAGCATACTTGTCAGAATATTATACTACAATGTATAACTGTAGCAGCATACTTGTCAGAATATTATACTGCAATGTATAACTGCAGCATACTTGTCAGAATATTATACTGCAATGTATAACTGCAGCAGCATACTTGTCAGAATATTATACTGCAATGTATAACTGCAGCAGCATACCTGTCAGAATATCATACTGCAATGTATAACTGCAGCAACATACTTGTCAGAATATTACACTGCAATGTATAACTGCAGCAGCATACTTGTCAGAATATCATACTGCAATGTATAACTGCAGCAGCATACTTGTCAGAATATTATACTGCAATGTATAACTGCAGCAGCATACTTGTCAGAATATTATACTGTAATGTATAACTGCAGCAGCATACTTGTCAGGATATTATACTGCAATGTATAACTGCAGCAGCATACTTGTCAGAATATTATACTGCAATGTATAACTGCAGCGGCATACTTGTCAGAATATTATACTGCAATGTATAACTGCAGCAGCATACTTGTCAGAATATTATACTGCAATGTATAACTGCAGCAGCATACTTGTCAGAATATTACACTGCAATGTATAACTGCAGCAGCATACTTGTCAGAATATTATACTACAATGTATAACTGCAGCAGCATACTTGTCAGAATATCATACTGCAATCTATAACTGCAGCAGCATACTTGTCAGAATATCATACAGCAATATATAACTGCAGCAGCATACTTGTCAGAATATCATACTGCAATGTATAACTGCAGCAGCATACTTGTCAGAATATCATACAGCAATATATAACTGCAGTCTCATACTTGTCAGAATATTATACTGCAATGTATAACTGTAGCAGCATACTTGTCAGAATATTATACTGCAATGTATAACTGCAGCAGCATACTTGTCAGAATATCATACTGCAATGTATAACTGCAGCAGCATACTTGTCAGAATATTATACTGTAATGTATAACTGCAGCAGCATACTTGTCAGAATATTATACTGCAATGTATAACTGCAGCAGCATACTTGTCAGAATATTATACTGTAATGTATAACTGCAGCAGCATACTTGTCAGAATATTATACTGCAATGTATAACTGCAGCAGCATACTTGTCAGAATATTATACTGCAATGTATAACTGCAGCAGCCTACCTGTCAGAATATTATACTGCAATGTATAACTGCAGCAGCATACTTGTCAGAATATTACACTGCAATGTATAACTGCAGCAGCATACTTGTCAGAGTATTATACTGCAATGTATAACTGCAGCAGCATACTTGTCAGGATATTATACTGCAATGTATAACTGCAGCAGCATACTTGTCAGGATATTATACTGGCTTGTAAAACAATTAATCTAGGAGACTTAATACATTTTGGGCAAGTTCTAGAGAAACAGAGTAACACAAACTTATTGAGGGACAAAGATGAACATTAAATCAGTTAGGACAGAAAAGGATCAAATGTTAGAAACAGACTCCTGCAATACAAAGGTAATTACCAGATATAAAGCATTGCAGAGGCTGACCACGGATCGGTGTATCTAATCCTCTCTCCGGCTGTATATGTGATATCTGGGATCGGTGTATCTAATCCTTCTCTCTCCGGCTGTATATGTGATATCTGGGATCGGTGTATCTAATCCTATCTCCAGCTGTATATGTGATATCTGGGATCGGTGTATCTAATCCTTCTCTCCGGCTGTATATGTGATATCTGGGATCGGTGTATCTAATCCTCTCTCCGGCTGTATATGTGATATCTGGGATCGGTGTATCTAATCCTCTCTCCGGCTGTATATGTGATATCTGGGATCGGTGTATCTAATCCTTCTCTCCGGCTGTATATGTGATATCTGGGATCGGTGTATCTAATCCTTCTCTCCGGCTGTATATGTGATATCTGGGATCGGTGTATCTAATCCTCTCTCCGGCTGTATATGTGATATCTGGGATCGGTGTATCTAATCCTCTCTCCGGCTGTATATGTGATATCTGGGATCGATGTATCTAATCCTTCTCTCTCCGGCTGTATATGTGATATCTGGGATCGGTGTATCTAATCCTTCTCTCTCCGGCTGTATATGTGATATCTGGGATCGGTGTATCTAATCCTTCTCTCCGGCTGTATATGTGATATCTGGGATCGGTGTATCTAATCCTTCTCTCCGGCTGTATATGTGATATCTGGGATCGGTGTATCTAATCCTCTCTCCGGCTGTATATGTGATATCTGGGATCGGTGTATCTAATCCTTCTCTCTCCGGCTGTATATGTGATATCTGGGATCGGTGTATCTAATCCTTCTCTCTCCAGCTGTATATGTGATATCTGGGATCGGTGTATCTAATCCTTCTCTCCGGCTGTATATGTGATATCTGGGATCGGTGTATCTAATCCTTTCTCCGGCTGTATATGTGATATCTGGGATCGGTGTATCTAATCCTCTCTCCGGCTGTATATGTGATATCTGGGATCGGTGTATCTAATCCTTCTCTCTCCGGCTGTATATGTGATATCTGGGATCGGTGTATCTAATCCTTCTCTCTCCGGCTGTATATGTGATATCTGGGATCGGTGTATCTAATCCTCTCTCCGGCTGTATATGTGATATCTGGGATCGGTGTATCTAATCCTTCTCTCTCCGGTTGTATATGTGATATCTGGGATCGGTGTATCTAATCCTCTCTCCAGCTGTATATGTGATATCTGGGATTGGTGTATCTAATCCTCTCTCCGGCTGTATATGTGATATCTGGGATCGGTGTATCTAATCCTTCTCTCTCCGGCTGTATATGTGATATCTGGGATCGGTGTATCTAATCCTTCTCTCTCCGGCTGTATATGTGATATCTGGGATCGGTGTATCTAATCCTCTCTCCGGCTGTATATGTGATATCTGGGATCGGTGTATCTAATCCTATCTCCGGCTGTATATGTGATATCTGGGATCGGTGTATCTAATCCTCTCTCCGGCTGTATATGTGATATCTGGGATCGGTGTATCTAATCCTCTCTCCGGCTGTATATGTGATATCTGGGATCGGTGTATCTAATCCTATCTCCGGCTGTATATGTGATATCTGGGATCGGTGTATCTAATCCTCTCTCCGGCTGTATATGTGATATCTGGGATCGGTGTATCTAATCCTTCTCTCTCCGGCTGTATATGTGATATCTGGGATCGGTGTATCTAATCCTTCTCTCTCCGGCTGTATATGTGATATCTGGGATCGGTGTATCTAATCCTTCTCTCTCCAGCTGTATATGTGATATCTGGGATCGGTGTATCTAATCCTTCTCTCTCCGGCTGTATATGTGATATCTGGGATCGGTGTATCTAATCCTATCTCCGGCTGTATATGTGATATCTGGGATCGGTGTATCTAATCCTCTCTCCGGCTGTATATGTGATATCTGGGATCGGTGTATCTAATCCTTCTCTCCGGCTGTATATGTGATATCTGGGATCGGTGTATCTAATCCTCTCTCCGGCTGTATATGTGATATCTGGGATCGGTGTATCTAATCCTTCTCTCTCCGGCTGTATATGTGATATCTGGGATCGGTGTATCTAATCCTTCTCTCCGGCTGTATATGTGATATCTGGGATCGGTGTATCTAATCCTTCTCTCTCCGGCTGTATATGTGATATCTGGGATCGGTGTATCTAATCCTTCTCTCTCCGGTTGTATATGTGATATCTGGGATCGGTGTATCTAATCCTCTCTCCGGCTGTATATGTGATATCTGGGATCGGTGTATCTAATCCTTCTCTCTCGGGCTGTATATGTGATATCTGGGATCGGTGTATCTAATCCTTCTCTCTCCGGCTGTATATGTGATATCTGGGATCGGTGTATCTAATCCTTCTCTCTCCGGCTGTATATGTGATATCTGGGATCGGTGTATCTAATCCTCTCTCCGGCTGTATATGTGATATCTGGGATCGGTGTATCTAATCCTTCTCTCCGGCTGTATATGTGATATCTGGGATTGGTGTATCTAATCCTCTCTCCGGCTGTATATGTGATATCTGGGATCGGTGTATCTAATCCTTCTCTCCGGCTGTATATGTGATATCTGGGATCGGTGTATCTAATCCTCTCTCCGGCTGTATATGTGATATCTGGGATCGGTGTATCTAATCCTTCTCTCTCCGGCTGTATATGTGATATCTGGGATCGGTGTATCTAATCCTTCTCTCCGGCTGTATATGTGATATCTTGGATTGGTGTATCTAATCCTCTCTCCGGCTGTATATGTGATATCTGGGATCGGTGTATCTAATCCTCTCTCCGGCTGTATATGTGATATCTGGGATCGGTGTATCTAATCCTTCTCTCTCCGGCTGTATATGTGATATCTGGGATCGGTGTATCTAATCCTCTCTCCGGCTGTATATGTGATATCTGGGATCGGTGTATCTAATCCTTCTCTCTCCGGCTGTATATGTGATATCTGGGATCGGTGTATCTAATCCTTCTCTCTCCGGTTGTATATGTGATATCTGGGATCGGTGTATCTAATCCTCTCTCCGGCTGTATATGTGATATCTGGGATCGGTGTATCTAATCCTCTCTCCGGCTGTATATGTGATATCTGGGATCGGTGTATCTAATCCTTCTCTCCGGCTGTATATGTGATATCTGGGATCGGTGTATCTAATCCTTCTCTCTCCGGCTGTATATGTGATATCTGGGATCGGTGTATCTAATCCTTCTCTCTCCGGTTGTATATGTGATATCTGGGATCGGTGTATCTAATCCTCTCTCCGGCTGTATATGTGATATCTGGGATCGGTGTATCTAATCCTTCTCTCTCGGGCTGTATATGTGATATCTGGGATCGGTGTATCTAATCCTCTCTCCGGCTGTATATGTGATATCTGGGATCGGTGTATCTAATCCTTCTCTCTCCGGCTGTATATGTGATATCTGGGATCGGTGTATCTAATCCTCTCTCCGGCTGTATATGTGATATCTGGGATCGGTGTATCTAATCCTCTCTCCGGCTGTATATGTGATATCTGGGATCGGTGTATCTAATCCTTCTCTCCGGCTGTATATGTGATATCTGGGATTGGTGTATCTAATCCTCTCTCCGGCTGTATATGTGATATCTGGGATCGGTGTATCTAATCCTTCTCTCCGGCTGTATATGTGATATCTGGGATCGGTGTATCTAATCCTCTCTCCGGCTGTATATGTGATATCTGGGATCGGTGTATCTAATCCTTCTCTCTCCGGCTGTATATGTGATATCTGGGATCGGTGTATCTAATCCTATCTCCAGCTGTATATGTGATATCTGGGATCGGTGTATCTAATCCTTCTCTCCGGCTGTATATGTGATATCTGGGATCGGTGTATCTAATCCTCTCTCCGGCTGTATATGTGATATCTGGGATCGGTGTATCTAATCCTCTCTCCGGCTGTATATGTGATATCTGGGATCGGTGTATCTAATCCTTCTCTCCGGCTGTATATGTGATATCTGGGATCGGTGTATCTAATCCTTCTCTCCGGCTGTATATGTGATATCTGGGATCGGTGTATCTAATCCTTCTCTCTCCGGCTGTATATGTGATATCTGGGATCGGTGTATCTAATCCTCTCTCCGGCTGTATATGTGATATCTGGGATCGGTGTATCTAATCCTCTCTCCGGCTGTATATGTGATATCTGGGATCGATGTATCTAATCCTTCTCTCTCCGGCTGTATATGTGATATCTGGGATCGGTGTATCTAATCCTTCTCTCTCCGGCTGTATATGTGATATCTGGGATCGGTGTATCTAATCCTTCTCTCCGGCTGTATATGTGATATCTGGGATCGGTGTATCTAATCCTTCTCTCCGGCTGTATATGTGATATCTGGGATCGGTGTATCTAATCCTCTCTCCGGCTGTATATGTGATATCTGGGATCGGTGTATCTAATCCTTCTCTCTCCGGCTGTATATGTGATATCTGGGATCGGTGTATCTAATCCTTCTCTCTCCAGCTGTATATGTGATATCTGGGATCGGTGTATCTAATCCTTCTCTCCGGCTGTATATGTGATATCTGGGATCGGTGTATCTAATCCTTTCTCCGGCTGTATATGTGATATCTGGGATCGGTGTATCTAATCCTCTCTCCGGCTGTATATGTGATATCTGGGATCGGTGTATCTAATCCTTCTCTCTCCGGCTGTATATGTGATATCTGGGATCGGTGTATCTAATCCTTCTCTCTCCGGCTGTATATGTGATATCTGGGATCGGTGTATCTAATCCTCTCTCCGGCTGTATATGTGATATCTGGGATCGGTGTATCTAATCCTTCTCTCTCCGGTTGTATATGTGATATCTGGGATCGGTGTATCTAATCCTCTCTCCAGCTGTATATGTGATATCTGGGATTGGTGTATCTAATCCTCTCTCCGGCTGTATATGTGATATCTGGGATCGGTGTATCTAATCCTTCTCTCTCCGGCTGTATATGTGATATCTGGGATCGGTGTATCTAATCCTTCTCTCTCCGGCTGTATATGTGATATCTGGGATCGGTGTATCTAATCCTCTCTCCGGCTGTATATGTGATATCTGGGATCGGTGTATCTAATCCTATCTCCGGCTGTATATGTGATATCTGGGATCGGTGTATCTAATCCTCTCTCCGGCTGTATATGTGATATCTGGGATCGGTGTATCTAATCCTCTCTCC
Source organism: Engystomops pustulosus (assembly GCF_040894005.1). Taxonomy (NCBI): domain Eukaryota; kingdom Metazoa; phylum Chordata; class Amphibia; order Anura; family Leptodactylidae; genus Engystomops; species Engystomops pustulosus. The sequence goes on from NW_027285055.1 coordinate 12,823, forward strand.
GGCTGTATATGTGATATCTGGGATCGGTGTATCTAATCCTATCTCCGGCTGTATATGTGATATCTGGGATCGGTGTATCTAATCCTCTCTCCGGCTGTATATGTGATATCTGGGATCGGTGTATCTAATCCTTCTCTCTCCGGCTGTATATGTGATATCTGGGATCGGTGTATCTAATCCTTCTCTCTCCGGCTGTATATGTGATATCTGGGATCGGTGTATCTAATCCTTCTCTCTCCAGCTGTATATGTGATATCTGGGATCGGTGTATCTAATCCTTCTCTCTCCGGCTGTATATGTGATATCTGGGATCGGTGTATCTAATCCTATCTCCGGCTGTATATGTGATATCTGGGATCGGTGTATCTAATCCTCTCTCCGGCTGTATATGTGATATCTGGGATCGGTGTATCTAATCCTTCTCTCCGGCTGTATATGTGATATCTGGGATCGGTGTATCTAATCCTCTCTCCGGCTGTATATGTGATATCTGGGATCGGTGTATCTAATCCTTCTCTCTCCGGCTGTATATGTGATATCTGGGATCGGTGTATCTAATCCTTCTCTCCGGCTGTATATGTGATATCTGGGATCGGTGTATCTAATCCTTCTCTCTCCGGCTGTATATGTGATATCTGGGATCGGTGTATCTAATCCTTCTCTCTCCGGTTGTATATGTGATATCTGGGATCGGTGTATCTAATCCTCTCTCCGGCTGTATATGTGATATCTGGGATCGGTGTATCTAATCCTTCTCTCTCGGGCTGTATATGTGATATCTGGGATCGGTGTATCTAATCCTTCTCTCTCCGGCTGTATATGTGATATCTGGGATCGGTGTATCTAATCCTTCTCTCTCCGGCTGTATATGTGATATCTGGGATCGGTGTATCTAATCCTCTCTCCGGCTGTATATGTGATATCTGGGATCGGTGTATCTAATCCTTCTCTCCGGCTGTATATGTGATATCTGGGATTGGTGTATCTAATCCTCTCTCCGGCTGTATATGTGATATCTGGGATCGGTGTATCTAATCCTTCTCTCCGGCTGTATATGTGATATCTGGGATCGGTGTATCTAATCCTCTCTCCGGCTGTATATGTGATATCTGGGATCGGTGTATCTAATCCTTCTCTCTCCGGCTGTATATGTGATATCTGGGATCGGTGTATCTAATCCTTCTCTCCGGCTGTATATGTGATATCTTGGATTGGTGTATCTAATCCTCTCTCCGGCTGTATATGTGATATCTGGGATCGGTGTATCTAATCCTCTCTCCGGCTGTATATGTGATATCTGGGATCGGTGTATCTAATCCTTCTCTCTCCGGCTGTATATGTGATATCTGGGATCGGTGTATCTAATCCTCTCTCCGGCTGTATATGTGATATCTGGGATCGGTGTATCTAATCCTTCTCTCTCCGGCTGTATATGTGATATCTGGGATCGGTGTATCTAATCCTTCTCTCTCCGGTTGTATATGTGATATCTGGGATCGGTGTATCTAATCCTCTCTCCGGCTGTATATGTGATATCTGGGATCGGTGTATCTAATCCTCTCTCCGGCTGTATATGTGATATCTGGGATCGGTGTATCTAATCCTTCTCTCCGGCTGTATATGTGATATCTGGGATCGGTGTATCTAATCCTTCTCTCTCCGGCTGTATATGTGATATCTGGGATCGGTGTATCTAATCCTTCTCTCTCCGGTTGTATATGTGATATCTGGGATCGGTGTATCTAATCCTCTCTCCGGCTGTATATGTGATATCTGGGATCGGTGTATCTAATCCTTCTCTCTCGGGCTGTATATGTGATATCTGGGATCGGTGTATCTAATCCTCTCTCCGGCTGTATATGTGATATCTGGGATCGGTGTATCTAATCCTTCTCTCTCCGGCTGTATATGTGATATCTGGGATCGGTGTATCTAATCCTCTCTCCGGCTGTATATGTGATATCTGGGATCGGTGTATCTAATCCTCTCTCCGGCTGTATATGTGATATCTGGGATCGGTGTATCTAATCCTTCTCTCCGGCTGTATATGTGATATCTGGGATTGGTGTATCTAATCCTCTCTCCGGCTGTATATGTGATATCTGGGATCGGTGTATCTAATCCTTCTCTCCGGCTGTATATGTGATATCTGGGATCGGTGTATCTAATCCTTCTCTCTCCGGCTGTATATGTGATATCTGGGATCGGTGTATCTAATCCTTCTCTCTCCGGCTGTATATGTGATATCTGGGATCGGTGTATCTAATCCTTCTCTCCGGCTGTATATGTGATATCTTGGATTGGTGTATCTAATCCTCTCTCCGGCTGTATATGTGATATCTGGGATCGGTGTATCTAATCCTTCTCTCCGGCTGTATATGTGATATCTGGGATCGGTGTATCTAATCCTCTCTCCGGCTGTATATGTGATATCTGGGATCGGTGTATCTAATCCTTCTCTCTCCGGCTGTATATGTGATATCTGGGATCGGTGTATCTAATCCTCTCTCCGGCTGTATATGTGATATCTGGGATCGGTGTATCTAATCCTTCTCTCTCCGGCTGTATATGTGATATCTGGGATCGGTGTATCTAATCCTTCTCTCTCCGGTTGTATATGTGATATCTGGGATCGGTGTATCTAATCCTCTCTCCGGCTGTATATGTGATATCTGGGATCGGTGTATCTAATCCTCTCTCCGGCTGTATATGTGATATCTGGGATCGGTGTATCTAATCCTTCTCTCTCGGGCTGTATATGTGATATCTGGGATCGGTGTATCTAATCCTTCTCTCTCCGGCTGTATATGTGATATCTGGGATCGGTGTATCTAATCCTTCTCTCTCCGGCTGTATATGTGATATCTGGGATCGGTGTATCTAATCCTCTCTCCGGCTGTATATGTGATATCTGGGATCGGTGTATCTAATCCTCTCTCCGGCTGTATATGTGATATCTGGGATCGGTGTATCTAATCCTCTCTCCGGCTGTATATGTGATATCTGGGATTGGTGTATCTAATCCTCTCTCCGGCTGTATATGTGATATCTGGGATCGGTGTATCTAATCCTTCTCTCCGGCTGTATATGTGATATCTGGGATCGGTGTATCTAATCCTCTCTCCGGCTGTATATGTGATATCTGGGATCGGTGTATCTAATCCTTCTCTCTCCGGCTGTATATGTGATATCTGGGATCGGTGTATCTAATCCTTCTCTCCGGCTGTATATGTGATATCTTGGATTGGTGTATCTAATCCTCTCTCCGGCTGTATATGTGATATCTGGGATCGGTGTATCTAATCCTCTCTCCGGCTGTATATGTGATATCTGGGATCGGTGTATCTAATCCTTCTCTCCGGCTGTATATGTGATATCTGGGATCGGTGTATCTAATCCTCTCTCCGGCTGTATATGTGATATCTGGGATCGGTGTATCTAATCCTCTCTCCGGCTGTATATGTGATATCTGGGATCGGTGTATCTAATCCTCTCTCCGGCTGTATATGTGATATCTGGGATCGGTGTATCTAATCCTTCTCTCTCCGGCTGTATATGTGATATCTGGGATCGGTGTATCTAATCCTCTCTCCGGCTGTATATGTGATATCTGGGATCGGTGTATCTAATCCTTCTCTCTCCGGCTGTATATGTGATATCTGGGATCGGTGTATCTAATCCTTCTCTCTCCGGCTGTATATGTGATATCTGGGATCGGTGTATCTAATCCTTCTCTCTCCGGCTGTATATGTGATATCTGGGATCGGTGTATCTAATCCTTCTCTCTCCGGCTGTATATGTGATATCTGGGATCGGTGTATCTAATCCTTCTCTCTCCGGCTGTATATGTGATATCTGGGATCGGTGTATCTAATCCTATCTCCGGCTGTATATGTGATATCTGGGATCGGTGTATCTAATCCTTCTCCCTCCGGCTGTATATGTGATATCTGGGATCGGTGTATCTAATCCTCTCTCCGGCTGTATATGTGATATCTGGGATCGGTGTATCTAATCCTTCTCTCTCCGGCTGTATATGTGATATCTGGGATCGGTGTATCTAATCCTCTCTCCGGCTGTATATGTGATATCTGGGATCGGTGTATCTAATCCTTCTCTCTCCGGTTGTATATGTGATATCTGGGATCGGTGTATCTAATCCTCTCTCCGGCTGTATATGTGATATCTGGGATCGGTGTATCTAATCCTCTCTCCGGCTGTATATGTGATATCTGGGATCGGTGTATCTAATCCTTCTCTCTCCGGCTGTATATGTGATATCTGGGATCGGTGTATCTAATCCTTTCTCCGGCTGTATATGTGATATCTGGGATCGGTGTATCTAATCCTTCTCTCTCCGGCTGTATATGTGATATCTGGGATCGGTGTATCTAATCCTTCTCTCTCCGGCTGTATATGTGATATCTGGGATCGGTGTATCTAATCCTTCTCTCCGGCTGTATATGTGATATCTGGGATCGGTGTATCTAATCCTTTCTCCGGCTGTATATGTGATATCTGGGATCGGTGTATCTAATCCTTCTCTCTCCGGCTGTATATGTGATATCTGGGATCGGTGTATCTAATCCTTCTCTCCGGCTGTATATGTGATATCTGGGATCGGTGTATCTAATCCTTTCTCCGGCTGTATATGTGATATCTGGGATCGGTGTATCTAATCCTTCTCTCTCCGGCTGTATATGTGATATCTGGGATCGGTGTATCTAATCCTTCTCTCTCCGGCTGTATATGTGATATCTGGGATCGGTGTATCTAATCCTCTCTCCGGCTGTATATGTGATATCTGGGATTGGTGTATCTAATCCTCTCTCCGGCTGTATATGTGATATCTGGGATCGGTGTATCTAATCCTTCTCTCTCCGGCTGTATATGTGATATCTGGGATCGGTGTATCTAATCCTTCTCTCCGGCTGTATATGTGATATCTGGGATCGGTGTATCTAATCCTTCTCTCCGGCTGTATATGTGATATCTGGGATCGGTGTATCTAATCCTATCTCCGGCTGTATATGTGATATCTGGGATCGGTGTATCTAATCCTTCTCTCTCCGGCTGTATATGTGATATCTGGGATCGGTGTATCTAATCCTTCTCTCTCCGGCTGTATATGTGATATCTGGGATCGGTGTATCTAATCCTTCTCTCTCCGGCTGTATATGTGATATCTGGGATCGGTGTATCTAATCCTTCTCTCTCCGGCTGTATATGTGATATCTGGGATCGGTGTATCTAATCCTTCTCTCTCCGGCTGTATATGTGATATCTGGGATCGGTGTATCTAATCCTCTCTCCGGCTGTATATGTGATATCTGGGATCGGTGTATCTAATCCTCTCTCCGGCTGTATATGTGATATCTGGGATCGGTGTATCTAATCCTTCTCTCCGGCTGTATATGTGATATCTGGGATCGGTGTATCTAATCCTTCTCTCTCCGGCTGTATATGTGATATCTGGGATCGGTGTATCTAATCCTCTCTCCGGCTGTATATGTGATATCTGGGATCGGTGTATCTAATCCTATCTCCGGCTGTATATGTGATATCTGGGATCGGTGTATCTAATCCTCTCTCCGGCTGTATATGTGATATCTGGGATCGGTGTATCTAATCCTTCTCTCTCCGGCTGTATATGTGATATCTGGGATCGGTGTATCTAATCCTCTCTCCGGCTGTATATGTGATATCTGGGATCGGTGTATCTAATCCTTCTCTCTCCGGCTTTATATGTGATATCTGGGATCGGTGTATCTAATCCTCTCTCCGGCTGTATATGTGATATCTGGGATCGGTGTATCTAATCCTTCTCTCTCCGGCTGTATATGTGATATCTGGGATCGGTGTATCTAATCCTTCTCTCTCCGGCTTTATATGTGATATCTGGGATCGGTGTATCTAATCCTTTCTCCGGCTGTATATGTGATATCTGGGATCGGTGTATCTAATCCTCTCTCCGGCTGTATATGTGATATCTGGGATCGGTGTATCTAATCCTTCTCTCTCCAGCTGTATATGTGATATCTGGGATCGGTGTATCTAATCCTTCTCTCTCCGGCTGTATATGTGATATCTGGGATCGGTGTATCTAATCCTTCTCTCTCCAGCTGTATATGTGATATCTGGGATCGGTGTATCTAATCCTCTCTCCGGCTGTATATGTGATATCTGGGATCGGTGTATCTAATCCTTCTCTCTCCGGCTGTATATGTGATATCTGGGATCGGTGTATCTAATCCTTCTCTCTCCGGCTGTATATGTGATATCTGGGATCGGTGTATCTAATCCTTCTCTCTCCGGCTGTATATGTGATATCTGGGATCGGTGTATCTAATCCTTCTCTCCGGCTGTATATGTGATATCTGGGATCGGTGTATCTAATCCTTCTCTCCGGCTGTATATGTGATATCTGGGATCGGTGTATCTAATCCTTCTCTCTCCGGCTGTATATGTGATATCTGGGATCGGTGTATCTAATCCTTCTCTCTCCGGCTGTATATGTGATATCTGGGATCGGTGTATCTAATCCTTCTCTCTCCGGCTGTATATGTGATATCTGGGATCGGTGTATCTAATCCTTCTCTCTCCGGCTGTATATGTGATATCTGGGATCGGTGTATCTAATCCTTCTCTCTCCGGCTGTATATGTGATATCTGGGATCGGTGTATCTAATCCTTCTCTCCGGCTGTATATGTGATATCTGGGATCGGTGTATCTAATCCTTCTCTCCGGCTGTATATGTGATATCTGGGATCGGTGTATCTAATCCTTCTCTCCGGCTGTATATGTGATATCTGGGATCGGTGTATCTAATCCTTCTCTCTCCGGCTGTATATGTGATATCTGGGATCGGTGTATCTAATCCTTCTCTCCGGCTGTATATGTGATATCTGGGATCGGTGTATCTAATCCTTCTCTCTCCGGCTGTATATGTGATATCTGGGATCGGTGTATCTAATCCTTCTCTCTCCGGCTGTATATGTGATATCTGGGATCGGTGTATCTAATCCTTCTCTCTCCGGCTGTATATGTGATATCTGGGATCGGTGTATCTAATCCTTCTCTCTCTGGCTGTATATATGATATCTGGGATCGGTGTATCTAATCATTCGGGTGCAGGTTATGTTCTCTTGTGGCGGCCCTTTGGCTTTGGGTCACATATTGTGGGGGCATCGGGCTCTGGTTCAGGTTGGTACCACTCCTGATGGTCGCTCAGGTCCTGTCTCGGTGCAGTGTCCTGTGTTTTGGGGGGCGGGGGGGGGGTCACCTGCTCCTCTCCATTGCTGGTCTGTCTGGGCCCAGGGACTGTTCTCTATGCGGTGAGGGGACAGTAGTGTCTGGAGGTGGAGTTGCCCTCTAAGTGTTGGGGTCGGGGGTCTCGGTGTCCCTCTCCAGGATGATGTTGTGTTGTACGTTCCAGGTCGTGAGGTCAGCACAGCGCATCAGTACGGATTGGCCGGAGCCGTCTCCTTCCCGTTCTTCTGGCTCGCCGGAGCAGGTGCTGCCGTATTCTGGGTTCTAGGTAAGACTCATCCATTACTGACATGTGGAACACAGGGGAGAACCATGACCAGTCACCGGTGCATGCTGTGACTTGTAGTTCTGCCCTGGAGGTTCCTTCATCCTCTCTTCTCTGTCTGCTGCAGGTGCCACCCTGGTGGTCATCGGGTCCCATGCCTCGTTCCATGAGATTGAGGGGGATTTTGAGGAGCTTCAGATGGAGCCAGTGTAAGGCAATGGCCTAAAGATGTGGCCCCCAGGACTCTGCCATATCCCCTCTGGGACCCATCACATGATACTAATGATGTGGCCCCCAGGACTCTACATATAAACCTCGGCTGTGCCTCCCCTCCCCCTCATTAAACGCCTTCATCCGTGAGCACTTTGCCGCAATCTTTGCACAATGTTGGATTAGTCAGTGACTGACACCCGGGGACCGTTATGTCAGATCTGCCGGGATTATTGGGGGCTGGTGAGATCAGGGAGAGATACAAGGTGGGTAAGTGTCTACTGAGAGCTCACGTGTCCTCGTGTCTGTCTGAGATTATGTGATATGTAGTCACGTGGTATAATAAATTTGTTATACAACCCCCGGGGGCTTCTGTGTATTACTGAGTTGTGTCTGGGCCCATCATCTACAGTCTGCACCACATCGGCATCAAGAACTGGGCCTGCTGTAATCTGATCCACATGCAGGATGGAACAGGAATGTGTCAGGACCTTGGAGGAGGTGCCGGAGCCCATCACCTATAGCCTGCACCACATCGGCATCAAGAACTGGGCCTGCTGTATTTGATCCACATACAGGATGGAACAGGAATGTGTCAGGACCTTGGAGGAGGTGCCGGAGCCCATCACCTACAGCCTGCACCACATCGGCATCAAGAACTGGGCCTGCTGTAATCTGATCCACATGCAGGATGGAACAGGAATGTGTCAGGACCTTGGAGGAGGTGCCGGAGCCCATCACCTATAGCCTGCACAACATCGGCATCAAGAACTGGGCCTGCTGTAATCTGCTCCACATACAGGATGGAACAGGAATATGTCAGGACCTTGAGGGAGGTGCCAGAGCCCATCATCTACAGCCTGCACAACATCAAGAACTGGGCCTGCTGTAATCTAATCTGTATAACGGATGGGACAGTAATGTGCCAGGACCTGGGGGGAGGTGCCGGAGCCCATCACCTACAGCCTGCACCACATCGGCATCAAGAACTGGACCTGCTGTAATCTGATCCACATGCAGGATGGAACAGGAATGTGTCAGGCCCTGGGGGGAGGTGCCGGAGCCCATCACCTACAGCCTGCACCACATCGGCATCAAGAACTGGGCCTGCTGTAATCTGCTCCACATACAGGATGGAACAATAATGTGTCAGGACCTGGGGGTAGGTGTCGGAGCCCATCCCATACAGCCTGCACCACAACGGCATCAAGAACTGGGCTTGCTGTAATCTGATCTGTATAACGGATGGTACAGGAATGTGTCAGGACCTGGGGGGAGATGTTGGAGCCCATCACCTACCGCCTGCACCACATCGGCATCAAGAACTGGGCCAGCTGTAATCTGCTCCACTTGCAGGATGGAACAGGAATGTGTCAGGACCTGGTGGAAGTTGTTATAGCCCTTCACCTTCAGCCTGCACCACATCGGCATCAAGAACTGGGCCTGCTGTAATCTGCTCCACATACAGGATGGAACAATAATGTGTCAGGACCTAGGGGTAGGTGTCGGAGCCCATCCCCTACAGCCTGCACCACAATGGCATCACGAACTGGGCCTGCTGTAATCTGATCTGTATAACGGATGGTACAGGAATGTGTCAGGACCTGGGGGGGAGATGTTGGAGCCCATCACCTACAGCTTGCACCACATCGGCATCAAGAACTGGGCCTGCTGTAATCTGCTCCACATACAGGATGGAACAATAATGTGTCAGGACCTGGGGGGAGATGTTGGAGCCCAACGCCTACAGCTTGCACCACATCGGCATCAAGAACTGGGCCAGCTGTAATCTGCTCCACATACAGGATGGAACAATAATGTGTCAGGACCTGGGGGTAGGTGTCGGAGCCCATCCCCTACAGCCTGCACCACAACGGCATCAAGAACTGGGCCTGCTGTAATCTGATCTGTATAACGGATGGTACAGGAATGTGTCAGGATCTGGGGGAAGTTGTTATAGCCCATCACCTTCAGCCTGCACCACATCGGCATCAAGAACTGGACCTGCTGTAATCTGATCCACATGCAGGATGGAACAGGAATGTGTCAGGACCTGGGGGGAGGTGCCAGAGCCCATCACCTACAGCCTGCACCACATCGGCATCAAGAACTGGGCCTGCTGTATCTGATCCACATAACGGATGGAACAGGAATGTGTCAGGACCTTGGAGGAGGTGCCGGAGCCCATCACCTATAGCCTGCACCACATCGGCATCAAGAACTGGGCCTGCTGTAATCTGCTCCACATGCAGGATGGAACAGGAATGTGTCAGGACCTGGAGGAAGTTGTTATAGCCCATCACCTTCAGCCTGCACCACAACACCATCAAGAACTGGACCTGCTGTAATCTGCTCCACATACAGGATGGAACAATAATGTGTCAGGACCTGGGAGGAGGTGCCAGAGCCCATCACCTACAGCCTGCACCACATCGGCATCAAGAACTGGGCCTGCTGTATCTGATCCACATACAGGATAGAACAGGAATGTGTCAGGACCTTGGAGGAGGTGCCGGAGCCCATCACCTATAGCCTGCACCACATCGGCATCAAGAACTGGGCCTGCTGTAATCTGCTCCACATACAGGATGGGACAGTAAGGTGTCAGGACCTGAGAGGAGGTGCTGGAGCCCATCACCTACAGCCTGCACCACATCGGCATCAAGAACTGGGCCTGCTGTAATCTGCTCCACATACAGGATGGAGCAATAATGTGTCAGGACCTGGGGGGAGATGTTGGAGCCCATCGCCTACAGCTTGCACCACATCGGCATCAAGAACTGGGCCTGCTGTAATCTGCTCCACATACAGGATGGAACAATAATGTGTCAGGACCTGGGGGTAGGTGTCGGAGCCCATCCCCTACAGCCTGCACCACAACGGCATCAAGAACTGGGCCTGCTGTAATCTGATCTGTATAACGGATGGTACAGGAATGTGTCAGGACCTGGGGGGAGATGTTGGAGCCCATCACCTACCGCCTGCACCACATCGGCATCAAGAACTGGGCCTGCTGTAATCTGCTCCACATGCAGGATGGAACAGGAATGTGTCAGGACCTGGGGGAAGTTGTTATAGCCCATCACCTTCAGCCTGCACCACATCACCATCAAGAACTGGACCTGCTGTAATCTGCTTCACATACAGGATGGAACAATAATGTGTCAGGACCTGGGGGTAGGTGTCGGAGCCCATCCCATACAGCCTGCACCACAATGGCATCAAGAACTGGGCCTGCTGTAATCTGCTCCACATACAGGATGGAACAGGAATGTGTCAGGACCTGGGGGTAGGTGTCGGAGCCCATCCCATACAGCCTGCACCACAATGGCATCAAGAACTGGGCCTGCTGTAATCTGCTCCACATACAGGATGGAACAATAATGTGTCAGGACCTGGGGGTAGGTGTCGGAGCCCATCCCATACAGCCTGCACCACAATGGCATCAAGAACTGGGCCTGCTTTAATCTGATCTGTATAACGGATGGTACAGGAATGTGTCAGGATCTGGGGGAAGTTGTTATAGCCCTTCACCTTCAGCCTGCACCACATCGCCATCAAGAACTGGACCTGCTGTAATCTGCTCCACATACAGGATGGAACAATAATGTGTCAGGACCTGGGGGTAGGTGTCGGATCCCATCCCCTACAGCCTGCACCACAACGGCATCAAGAACTGGGCCTGCTTTAATCTGATCTGTATAACGGATGGTACAGGAATGTGTCAGGATCTGGGGGAAGTTGTTATAGCCCATCACCTTCAGCCTGCACCACATCGGCATCAAGAACTGGACCTGCTGTAATCTGATCCACATGCAGGATGGAACAGGAATGTGTCAGGACCTGGGGGGAGGTGCCAGAGCCCATCACCTACAGCCTGCACCACATCGGCATCAAGAACTGGGCCTGCTGTATCTGATCCACATACAGGATGGAACAGGAATGTGTCAGGACCTTGGAGGAGGTGCCGGAGCCCATCACCTATAGCCTGCACCACATCGGCATCAAGAACTGGGCCTGCTGTAATCTGCTCCACATGCAGGATGGAACAGGAATGTGTCAGGACCTGGAGGAAGTTGTTATAGCCCATCACCTTCAGCCTGCACCACAACACCATCAAGAACTGGACCTGCTGTAATCTGCTCCACATACAGGATGGAACAATAATGTGTCAGGACCTGGGGGGAGGTGCCAGAGCCCATCACCTACAGCCTGCACCACATCGGCATCAAGAACTGGGCCTGCTGTATCTGATCCACATACAGGATAGAACAGGAATGTGTCAGGACCTTGGAGGAGGTGCCGGAGCCCATCACCTATAGCCTGCACCACATCGGCATCAAGAACTGGGCCTGCTGTAAACTGCTCCACATACAGGATGGGACAGTAAGGTGTCAGGACCTGGGAGGAGGTGCTGGAGCCCATCACCTTCAGCCTGCACCACATCGGCATCAAGAACTGGGCCTGCTGTAATCTGCTCCACATACAGGATGGAACAATAATGTGTCAGGACCTGGGGGGAGATGTTGGAGCCCATCGCCTACAGCTTGCACCACATCCGCATCAAGAACTGGGCCTGCTGTAATCTGCTCCACATACAGGATGGAACAATAATGTGTCAGGACCTGGGGGGAGATGTTGGAGCCCATCGCCTACAGCTTGCACCACATCGGCATCAAGAACTGGGCCTGCTGTAATCTGCTCCACATACAGGATGGAACAATAATGTGTCAGGACCTGGGGGTAGGTGTCGGAGCCCATCCCCTACAGCCTGCACCACAATGGCATCAAGAACTGGGCCTGCTGAATCTGATCTGTATAACGGATGGTACAGGAATGTGTCAGGATCTGGGGGGAGATGTTGGAGCCCATCACCTACAGCTTGCACCACATCGGCATCAAGAACTGGGCCTGCTGTAATCTGCTCCACATACAGGATGGAACAATAATGTGTCAGGACCTGGGGGTAGGTGTCGGAGCCCATCCCATACAGCCTGCACCACAACGGCATCAAGAACTGGGCCTGCTGTATCTGATCCACATACAGGATGGAACAGGAATGTGTCAGGACCTGGGGGGAGATGTTGGAGCCCATCACCTTCAGCCTGCACCACATCGGCATCAAGAACTGGACCTGCTGTAATCTGATCCACATGCAGGATGGAACAGGAATGTGTCAGGACCTGGGGGGAGGTGCCAGAGCCCATCACCTACAGCCTGCACCACATCGGCATCAAGAACTGGGCCTGCTGTATCTGATCCACATACAGGATGGAACAGGAATGTGTCAGGACCTTGGAGGAGGTGCCGGAGCCCATCACCTATAGCCTGCACCACATCGGCATCAAGAACTGGGCCTGCTGTAATCTGCTCCACATACAGGATGGGACAGGAAAGTGTCAGGATCTGGGAGGAGGTGCTGGAGCCCATCACCTACAGCCTGCACCACATCGGCATCAAGAACTGGGCCTGCTGTAATCTGATCTGTATAACGGATGGTACAGGAATGTGTCAGGACCTGGGGGGAGATGTTGGAGCCCATCACCTACAGCCTGCACCACATCGGCATCAAGAACTGGGCCTGCTGTAATCTGCTCCACATACAGGATGGTACAGGAATGTGTCAGGACCTGGGGGGAGATGTTGGAGCCCATCACCTACAGCCTGCACCACATCGGCATCAAGAACTGGACCTGCTGTAATCTGATCCACATGCAGGATGGAACAGGAATGTGTCAGGACCTGGGGGGATATGTTGGAACCCATCACCTACAGCCTGCACCACATCGCCATCAAGAACTGGACCTGCTGTAATCTGCTCCACATACAGGATGGAACAATAATGTGTCAGGACCTGGGGGGAGATGTTGGAGCCCATCGCCTACAGCTTGCACCACATCGGCATCAAGAACTGGGCCTGCTGTAATCTGCTCCACATACAGGATGGAACAATAATGTGTCAGGACCTGGGGGTAGGTGTCGGAGCCCATCCCCTACAGCCTGCACCACAATGGCATCAAGAACTGGGCCTGCTGAATCTGATCTGTATAACGGATGGTACAGGAATGTGTCAGGATCTGGGGGGAGATGTTGGAGCCCATCACCTACAGCCTGCACCACATCGGCATCAAGAACTGGGCCTGCTGTAATCTGCTCCACGTACAGGATGGAACAGGAATGTGTCAGGACCTGGGGGAAGTGCCGAAGCCCATCACGTACTGTCTGCACCACGTTGGCATCTGGACCTGCTGTAATCTGATCTGTATACCGGATGGGACAGGAAGGTGTCAGCACCAGGGGGAAGTGCCGAAGCCCATCACCTACTGTCTGCACCACGTTGGCATCTAGAACTGGACCTGCTGTAATCTGATCTGTATACAAGAAGGTGTCAGGACCTGGGGGAGGTGTTATTGCCCCATCCCCTGCTGTCTGCACCACATCAACCTCAAGACAGGAACTGCTGTAATCTGATCCATATACAGGATGGGACAGGAAGGTGTCAGGACCTGGGGGGAGGTGCCAGAGTCCATCACCTATAGTCTGCACCACATCGCCATCAAGAACAGGACCTGCTGTAATCTGATCTGTATACAAGAAGGTGTCAGGACCTGGGGGAGGTGTTATAGCTCCATCCCCTGCTGTCTGCACCACATCAACCTCAAGAACAGGACCTTTCGGAATCTGAGCCATCAATGCAATGGGACAGGAAGGTGTTTGAGCCCATCATCTAAAGTCTGCACCAAATCGACCTAAAAAATGGGGCCTGTCATAATATGAGCCATTTATGAAGTGTCACAGGAAAGTGTCAGGGCACCTGGTGGGGGGGGGGGGGGGGAGGTGTAGGTGCAGAATCCCATCACCTACAGTCTACACCACTTTGACCTCAGGAAGTCCTGTCGTAATCCGAGCCATCAATGGGATGCAACAGGAAGCTGCCGGGATGGGGGGTGGAATGGTGTCGGAGCCCATCGCCTACGGTCTACACTACATTGACCTTGAGTCTTCTGCTCGTGTTCTGCTCTGACAGCTCCAAGATCCTCTGTAATAAGAATTTTGCTATAAATTTGAGCCTGAATGTGGGATTTCTGAGCGATTATCAGAATATTGCAAATATTTATGAACACAACCACAGGATGAAAAGCTTTTTATCTGTGACACCAGTATCAGGAGATGTCCAGCTACAAGGGAATGAAGGGCTGGTCATCTGTGACACCAGTATCAGGAGATGTCCAGCTACAAGGGAAGGAAGGGCTGGTCATCTGTGACACCAGTATCAGGAGATGTCCAGCTACAAGGGAAGGCAGGGCTGGTCATCTGTGACACCAGTATAAGGAGATGTCCAGCTACAAGGGAAGGCAGGGCTGGTCATCTGTGACACCAAAATCAGGAGATGTCCAGCTACAAGGGAAGGAAGGGCTGGTCATCTGTGACACCAGTATAAGGAGATGTCCAGCTACAAGGGAAGGGAGGGCTGGTCATCCGTGACACCAGTATAAGGAGATGTCCAGCTACAAGGGAAGGGAGGGCTGGTCATCCGTGACACCAGTATAAGGAAATGTCCAGCTACAAGGGAAGGAAGGACTGGTCATCCGTGACACCAGTATCAGGAGATGTCCAGCTACAAGGGAAGGGAGGGCTGGTCATCCGTGACACCAGTATAAGGAGATGTCCAGCTACAAGGGAAGGAAGGGCTGGTCATCAGTGACACCAGTATCAGGAGATGTCCAGCTACAAGGGAAGGGAGGGCTGGTCATCTGTGACACCAGTATAAGGAGATGTCCAGCTACAAGGGAAGGAAGGGCTGGTCATCAGTGACACCAGTATCAGGAGATGTCCAGCTACAAGGGAAGGGAGGGCTGGTCATCCGTGACACCAGTATAAGGAGATGTCCAGCTACAAGGGAAGGAAGGGCTGGTCATCTGTGACACCAGTACCAGGAGATGTCCAGCTACAAGGGAAGGAAGGGCTAATAGCTTAAGGACAATGTTGCCCCCTCTGTGGGCAGGATCTGGTATTACAGCTCATCCCACACATAGCTGCGACCTGCCTGGAGTTGTCTCCTCCCGCAGCCTTTACCCTCCGCCCTGATGGCGCCCCGGAAAAAACCAGTCCGTGTGCAGTTTTTTGGGGCATTTTTTATTATTATTTATTTTTGTAAATCACAGAAAATGGCAGGAAAACACAAGATAAAAAAAATCGACAACCTGACAAAAACTTATGCGAGAGGGGGGCGGAGACACAAAACAGACACAAACCGCAAACAAGCCTCCCCCTGTCCTGGTGCCGGGGTCCTGTCACTGCCCACCCCTTACTGCCACCATGATGGCGGACCCCCCAGCGCCCCGCTCCTCTTGCCTGCAGACATATTATACATGAAGAATAGGGACATATACGGGATCGCTCGCAGGACATGCACTCACCATTCCCTCCTAATACACAGACATCAGGACTGTACCTACCACCCCCTCCTAATACACAGACATCACATCAACCTCTCGCTCTCATATAGAAGGAGCATCAGATCTGGGGGATAGTCGGGGGGGGGGGGGATGAATGGGGGGAGGGGGTATTACACAAATGAGACTTCACTATGAGAGATGCTCTGCAGGTCTCCCTGGAAGTCTAGGGGTAACCAGGGACCTATTATTGCCCCTCAGCAGACACATTGTGACCACAGCCCTGGTGCCCTCCAGAATCCCCGCTGCGCCCCCTCTAGAGGTTATTGCAGCCCCACCCGCGGGTCTCCACCTTCCCTTCCTAATCCCGCTTTGCCCTCCTTCAGTACTAGAATTGCCAGCAGTGAAGGGGTTAGCTGTTGCGGATTCCGTCGCGTTCCCTTTCTCCGTTACAATCCTCTCTCCCCCTCCGACATAACATCGAAAGGAAAACAGAAAGAAAAAAAAACTTCTCTGCGTCTATTTATATTTATATATAATATATATATATATTTATAATTGTACAGAACAGGGGGAGAGAAATGAGCCGAAAAAGAACCAAAGTGGAGTCTGGAGGAGAAGGCTGGAGCGGGGCGCAGCGGGCGTGGCCATTCTTCCATCCTGTGGTGCGCGAGATCGGGGGAGGTTTGTTTCTATGTTGTTTTTCTTTGTTGGGGTCGGGAGGTCGGAGGTCGGAGAGGGTCCAGGTCTGGGAGATGCGTCTCTGGGAATTTAATAATAAGACTCCTTTTCTACCCAACCTGTAAAAAAACAAAAACACTGCGGTCACGACCGATCCAGGAGGCGGGGAGATCCACGCACCCACCTCCCGGAGACACCCATGACCCGCTCTCACCTCCTGGGTGTCTTCTAAGGATAAGTTTTCGGATCTCATCGTATACAAAGATGAGGAAGCTGTATGGGAAGGCACAGAACCACCAGCTGGGCCTATGGGAGGAGACAAGAGATGCGTCAGAGATTGGACCCTACTAACCCTCCCGATCCCACTGCTGGTGACATAATGGAGGCAATAATAGTCGTTTCCCAGAGGCCTCTAGGGTTCTAATATTACAGAAGTATAACCAGGCGACGTCCCCCTCTGCAGGAACCTCTAGAACCTTCTACAGGATTGAAGGTTAATGAGTCTTCTCCTCGGGAGGTACAAGACGTCCACCCTCCCGCTCACTTACTTTAATGGGTACATTCTCAGTGCGATGTCCATCCCAGGGCAGTAGGACAAGAACGCTGCCAGAGCCGTCTCCTCAAATAGACCGAAAATGAGGATCTTATTCCTGTATTAAAGAGGAGACAGTCAGCAGGTCCGTCCCGATACACGTGTGGTTGTGTCCAGGAGACGGTGGGGTCACTTACTTCATGCCCTGCTGGAACACAGAGTTCCTTCTGGTTTTGCAGATGATGACGTCGGCCCATTGTACGACCACAATACTGACGAAAAAGGCCGTGTGACAGGTGAACTCCACGATCTTACGCTGCTCGTACGTCTACAGGAGAAAACAGAAGGGTCTGTGACTCCACTGACCGACCCTGCCCTGGGGGTCCCTCTATGCCCCATGGAAATGGTGACCCAAGGTGTGAAGGTCAGAGTGAAGAGGAGGCCACTCACCCACTGCTGCCCGTAGCTGTCCTCCAGGTCATTGACCGTTCTGTCATCCCAATTCAACCGAATTCCAACCAAGTGTGATGGCAAGAAACCGTTCTCTGCCAGGATGACAAAGTAGGAGAAGAAGCCTCCAAGAGCCTGGATCATACCTGACACGACAAACGGGATAAGAGATTGAAGGAGGACCTAGACCTAGGCTCTTCTATCCTCCATGTTAGGTTGTCTTCTTCTGTATCCTCCGATATATAACATATGCAGCCCAATTGGTGGCGCTGCTATATACGATCCCAGCACTCACCAATCTGCCCATACGCCATGCTGATCAGTCGCTCATTCACCAGTTTGTCGGTGCGGGGGTTTCTTGGTTGCCTCTTCATGATGTCACTCTCAGCAGCTTCGTAGGCCAAGGAGATGGCGGGAACCTGCAGAAGAGGATAGTTATGCACAAGGGCGTATGTCTGGGAACCTCTTCTAAGGATCATTATACAACCGTTCCCTTTCTCACCATGTCAGTGCCCAGATCAATGCACAGGATGGTGATGGTGCCCAAGGGCAGTGGGATGTTGGCCATGATGAAGAGCAGGAAAGGGGTGATCTCGGGAATGTTACTGGTCAGGGTGTAGGCAATGGACTTCTTCAGGTTATCAAAGATAAGGCGACCTGCAGACAGAGAGATATTACATATCCATGTTCTTAATGTGGGCCCTCACCAGCCCCGGGCTTGTCCCTTCTTACCCTCTTCTACCCCAGTGACAATAGAAGCGAAGTTATCGTCCAGCAGGATCATATCAGCTGCTTGCTTGGAGACATCAGAGCCAGCAATCCCCATGGCCACTCCAATATCGGCCTTCTTTAGAGCTGGGGAGTCATTGACACCATCACCAGTTACCGCCACGATGGCCCCCTGGAGAGAGGAGAGGAGAGGGAAGACCACGTCCATTACCCATCAGATATGTGCACTGAGAGTCCTAAGAGCACTAGAGAGGACCAATGGGGCCCTAAGTCACCAAATATTAATCTGATGTAGATTAATGGAGGAATATGTTTCTCTTCCAGTTATGAACGCTAGAGAAAACTGACACCAGTAATCCTACACATAACATCTGCTGGTGGCAGATTCCCTGGATCCCGGGTGGCGCGCCCTCACCTGGCGCTGGCAGCCTTCTACAATGATCAGCTTCTGTTGTGGGGATGTGCGGGCGAAGACAATCTCTGTGTGGTTCTGAAGAATCTCGTCTATCTGCTCGGTGCTCAGGTCCTTCAGGTCGGTGCCGTGAATTACACAGGCCTTGGCATCCCTGGGCAGACATAGAAGGGTCGTTACTTTCCCTAACACAACACTCATCAATATCAAGTAATTCCAGCAATGGGCACAGAGATCCATCACAAAGAGTCTACAGCGCCACAGAACTTCCAGGGCCCTGACGGACTTTACCTTGGGTTCACCTGGGAGACTGGGATGTTGAGTCGGGCAGCGATATCTTCCACAGTCTCGTTACCCTCGGAGATGATGCCCACACCCTTGGCAATGGCTTTGGCTGTGATTGGATGATCTCCAGTCACCATGATTACCTAGAAGAAAAAAAGAGTCTGGTTACCACCAAGACGGGATGTGTAAAGAGATAAAAAATATTGTCAATGAAAAGTGCACAAGAGTAAATCAGTGTCACTGAGTCAGGAGATCAGGTGGATGGGTCCTGTCAGGAGATCAGGTGGATGGAGCCCTGTCAGGAGATCAGGTGGATAGGGTCCTGTCAGGAGATCAGGCGGCTGGGGTCCTGTCAGGAGATCAGGCGGCTGGGGTCCTGTCAGGAGATCAGGCGGATGGAGTCCTGTCAGGAGATCAGGTGGATGGAGTCCTGTCAGGAGATCAGGTGGATGGAGTCCTGTCAGGAGATCAGGTGGATGGAGTCCTGTCAGGAGATCAGGTGGATGGGGTCCTGTCAGGAGATCAGGTGGATGGAGTTCTGTCAGGAGATCAGGTGGATGGGGTCCTGTCAGGAGATCAGGTGGATGGATTTCTGTCAGGAGATCAGGTGGATGGAGTCCTGTCAGGAGATCAGGTGGATGGAGTCCTGTCAGGAGATCAGGTGGATGGAGTTCTGTCAGGAGATCAGGTGGATGGAGTCCTGTCAGGAGATCAGGTGGATGGAGTCCTGTCAGGAGATCAGGTGGATGGAGTTCTGTCAGGAGATCAGGTGGATGGGGTCCTGTCAGGAGATCAGGTGGATGGGGTTCTGTCAGGAGATCAGGTGGATGGAGCCCTGTCAGGAGATCAGGTGGATGGAGCCCTGTCAGGAGATCAGGTGGATAGGGTCCTGTCAGGAGATCAGGTGGATGGGGTCCTGTCAGGAGATCAGGTGGATGGAGTTCTGTCAGGAGATCAGGTGGATGGAGCCCTGTCAGGAGATCAGGTGGATGGAGTTCTGTCAGGAGATCAGGTGGATGGAGTCCTGTCAGGAGATCAGGTGGATGGAGTCCTGTCAGGAGATCAGGTGGATGGAGTTCTGTCAGGAGATCAGGTGGATGGGGTCCTGTCAGGAGATCAGGTGGATGGGGTTCTGTGAGGAGATCAGGTGGATGGAGCCCTGTCAGGAGATCAGGTGGATGGGGTTCTGTCAGGAGATCAGGTGGATGGGGTTCTGTCAGGAGATCAGGTGGATGGAGTTCTGTCAGGAGATCAGGTGGATGGGGTCCTGTCAGGAGATCAGGTGGATGGAGTTCTGTCAGGAGATCAGGTGGATGGGGTCCTGTCAGGAGATCAGGTGGATGGGGTTCTGTCAGGAGATCAGGTGGATGGAGCCCTGTCAGGAGATCAGGTGGATGGGGTTCTGTCAGGAGATCAGGTGGATGGAGTTCTGTCAGGAGATCAGGTGGATGGGGTCCTGTCAGGAGATCAGGTGGATGGAGTTCTGTCAGGAGATCAGGTGGATGGAGCCCTGTCAGGAGATCAGGTGGATGGAGCCCTGTCAGGAGATCAGGTGGATGGAGCCCTGTCAGGAGATCAGGTGGATGGAGTTCTGTCAGGAGATCAGGTGGATGGGGTCCTGTCAGGAGATCAGGTGGATGGAGTCCTGTGAGGAGATCAGGTGGATGGAGCCCTGTCAGGAGATCAGGTGGATGGAGTCCTGTCAGGAGATCAGGCGGATGGGGTCCTGTCAGGAGATCAGGCGGATGGAGTCCTGTCAGGAGATCAGGCGGATGGAGTCCTGTCAGGAGATCAGGCGGATGGAGTCCTGTGAGGAGATCAGGCGGATGGAGCCCTGTCAGGAGATCAGGTGGATGGGTCCTGTCAGGAGATCAGGTGGATGGAGTTCTGTCAGGAGATCAGGTGGATGGAGCCCTGTCAGGAGATCAGGTGGATGGAGTTCTGTCAGGAGATCAGGTGGATGGAGTCCTGTCAGGAGATCAGGTGGATGGAGTCCTGTCAGGAGATCAGGTGGATGGAGTTCTGTCAGGAGATCAGGTGGATGGGGTCCTGTCAGGAGATCAGGTGGATGGGGTTCTGTCAGGAGATCAGGTGGATGGGGTTCTGTCAGGAGATCAGGTGGATGGAGTTCTGTCAGGAGATCAGGTGGATGGGGTCCTGTCAGGAGATCAGGTGGATGGAGTTCTGTCAGGAGATCAGGTGGATGGGGTCCTGTCAGGAGATCAGGTGGATGGGGTTCTGTCAGGAGATCAGGTGGATGGAGCCCTGTCAGGAGATCAGGTGGATGGGGTTCTGTCAGGAGATCAGGTGGATGGAGTTCTGTCAGGAGATCAGGTGGATGGGGTCCTGTCAGGAGATCAGGTGGATGGAGCCCTGTCAGGAGATCAGGTGGATGGAGCCCTGTCAGGAGATCAGGTGGATGGAGCCCTGTCAGGAGATCAGGTGGATGGAGTTCTGTCAGGAGATCAGGTGGATGGGGTCCTGTCAGGAGATCAGGTGGATGGAGTCCTGTGAGGAGATCAGGTGGATGGAGCCCTGTCAGGAGATCAGGTGGATGGAGTCCTGTCAGGAGATCAGGTGGATGGGGTCCTGTCAGGAGATCAGGCGGATGGAGTCCTGTCAGGAGATCAGGCGGATGGAGTCCTGTCAGGAGATCAGGCGGATGGAGTCCTGTGAGGAGATCAGGCGGATGGAGCCCTGTCAGGAGATCAGGCGGATGGGTCCTGTCAGGAGATCAGGTGGATGGAGTTCTGTCAGGAGATCAGGTGGATGGAGCCCTGTCAGGAGATCAGGTGGATGGAGTTCTGTCAGGAGATCAGGTGGATGGAGTCCTGTCAGGAGATCAGGTGGATGGAGTCCTGTCAGGAGATCAGGTGGATGGAGTTCTGTCAGGAGATCAGGTGGATGGGGTCCTGTCAGGAGATCAGGTGGATGGGGTTCTGTCAGGAGATCAGGTGGATGGAGCCCTGTCAGGAGATCAGGTGGATGGGGTTCTGTCAGGAGATCAGGTGGATGGAGTTCTGTCAGGAGATCAGGTGGATGGGGTCCTGTCAGGAGATCAGGTGGATGGAGTTCTGTCAGGAGATCAGGTGGATGGGGTCCTGTCAGGAGATCAGGTGGATGGGGTTCTGTCAGGAGATCAGGTGGATGGAGCCCTGTCAGGAGATCAGGTGGATGGGGTTCTGTCAGGAGATCAGGTGGATGGAGTTCTGTCAGGAGATCAGGTGGATGGGGTCCTGTCAGGAGATCAGGTGGATGGAGCCCTGTCAGGAGATCAGGTGGATGGAGCCCTGTCAGGAGATCAGGTGGATGGAGCCCTGTCAGGAGATCAGGTGGATGGAGTTCTGTCAGGAGATCAGGTGGATGGGGTCCTGTCAGGAGATCAGGTGGATGGAGTCCTGTGAGGAGATCAGGTGGATGGAGCCCTGTCAGGAGATCAGGTGGATGGAGTCCTGTCAGGAGATCAGGTGGATGGGGTCCTGTCAGGAGATCAGGCGGATGGAGTCCTGTCAGGAGATCAGGCGGATGGAGTCCTGTCAGGAGATCAGGCGGATGGAGTCCTGTGAGGAGATCAGGCGGATGGAGCCCTGTCAGGAGATCAGGCGGATGGGTCCTGTCAGGAGATCAGGTGGATGGAGTTCTGTCAGGAGATCAGGTGGATGGAGCCCTGTCAGGAGATCAGGTGGATGGAGTTCTGTCAGGAGATCAGGTGGATGGAGTCCTGTCAGGAGATCAGGTGGATGGAGTCCTGTCAGGAGATCAGGTGGATGGAGTTCTGTCAGGAGATCAGGTGGATGGGGTCCTGTCAGGAGATCAGGTGGATGGGGTTCTGTCAGGAGATCAGGTGGATGGAGCCCTGTCAGGAGATCAGGTGGATGGGGTTCTGTCAGGAGATCAGGTGGATGGAGTTCTGTCAGGAGATCAGGTGGATGGGGTCCTGTCAGGAGATCAGGTGGATGGAGTTCTGTCAGGAGATCAGGTGGATGGGGTCCTGTCAGGAGATCAGGTGGATGGGGTTCTGTCAGGAGATCAGGTGGATGGAGCCCTGTCAGGAGATCAGGTGGATGGGGTTCTGTCAGGAGATCAGGTGGATGGAGTTCTGTCAGGAGATCAGGTGGATGGGGTCCTGTCAGGAGATCAGGTGGATGGAGCCCTGTCAGGAGATCAGGTGGATGGAGCCCTGTCAGGAGATCAGGTGGATGGAGCCCTGTCAGGAGATCAGGTGGATGGAGTTCTGTCAGGAGATCAGGTGGATGGGGTCCTGTGAGGAGATCAGGTGGATGGAGTCCTGTGAGGAGATCAGGTGGATGGAGCCCAGTCAGGAGATCAGGTGGATGGGGTCCTGTCAGGAGATCAGGCGGATGGGGTCCTGTCAGGAGATCAGGCGGATGGAGTCCTGTCAGGAGATCAGGCGGATGGAGTCCTGTCAGGAGATCAGGCGGATGGAGTCCTGTGAGGAGATCAGGCGGATGGAGCCCTGTCAGGAGATCAGGTAGATGGGTCCTGTCAGGAGATCAGGTGGATGGGGTTCTGTCAGGAGATCAGGTGGATGGAGCCCTGTCAGGAGATCAGGTGGATGGAGTTCTGTCAGGAGATCAGGTGGATGGAGTTCTGTCAGGAGATCAGGTGGATGGGGTCCTGTCAGGAGATCAGGTGGATGGAGTTCTGTCAGGAGATCAGGTGGATGGAGCCCTGTCAGGAGATCAGGTGGATGGAGCCCTGTCAGGAGATCAGGTGGATGGAGCCCTGTCAGGAGATCAGGTGGATGGGGTCCTGTCAGGAGATCAGGTGGATGGAGTTCTGTCAGGAGATCAGGTGGATGGGGTCCTGTGCAGGAGATCAGGTGGATGGAGCCCTGTCAGGAGATCAGGTGGATGGGTTCCTGTCAGGAGATCAGGTGGATGGAGTTCTGTCAGGAGATCAGGTGGATGGGGTCCTGTCAGGAGATCAGGTGGATGGAGTTCTGTCAGGAGATCAGGTGGATGGAGCCCTGTCAGGAGATCAGGTGGATGGAGCCCTGTCGGGAGATCAGGTGGATGGAGCCCTGTCGGGAGATCAGGTGGATGGAGCCCTGTCAGGAGGTCAGGTGGATGGAGTCCTGTCAGGAGATCAGGTGGATGGGGTCCTGTCAGGAGATCAGGTGGATGGGGTCCTGTCAGGAGATCAGGTGGATGGAGCCCTGTCAGGAGATCAGGTGGATGGAGCCCTGTCAGGAGATCAGGTGGATGGAGCCCTGTCAGGAGATCAGGTGGATGGGGTCCTGTCAGGAGATCAGGTGGATGGAGCCCTGTCAGGAGATCAGGTGGATGGAGCCCTGTCAGGAGATCAGGTGGATGGAGTCCTGTCAGGAGATCAGGTGGATGGGGTCCTGTCAGGAGATCAGGTGGATGGAGCCCTGTCAGGAGATCAGGTGGATGGGGTCCTGTCAGGAGATCAGGTGGATGGGGTCCTGTCAGGAGATCAGGTGGATGGGGTCCTGTCAGGAGATCAGGTGGATGGGGTCCTGTCAGGAGATCAGGTGGATGGGGTCCTGTCAGGAGGTCAGGTGGATGGGGTCCTGTGCAGGAGATCAGGTGGATGGAGTTCTGTCAGGAGATCAGGTGGATGGAGCCCTGTGCAGGAGATCAGGTGGATGGGGTCCTGTCAGGAGATCAGGTGGATGGAGTCCTGTCAGGAGATCAGGTGGATGGAGCCCTGTCAGGAGATCAGGCGGATGGAGTCCTGTCAGGAGATCAGGCGGATGGAGTCCTGTCAGGAGATCAGGTGGATGGAGTTCTGTCAGGAGATCAGGTGGATGGGGTCCTGTGCAGGAGATCAGGTGGATGGAGCCCTGTCAGGAGATCAGGTGGATGGGTTCCTGTCAGGAGATCAGGTGGATGGAGTTCTGTCAGGAGATCAGGTGGATGGGGTCCTGTCAGGAGATCAGGTGGATGGAGTTCTGTCAGGAGATCAGGTGGATGGAGCCCTGTCAGGAGATCAGGTGGATGGAGCCCTGTCGGGAGATCAGGTGGATGGAGCCCTGTCGGGAGGTCAGGTGGATGGAGCCCTGTCAGGAGGTCAGGTGGATGGAGTCCTGTCAGGAGATCAGGTGGATGGGGTCCTGTCAGGAGATCAGGTGGATGGGGTCCTGTCAGGAGATCAGGTGGATGGAGCCCTGTCAGGAGATCAGGTGGATGGAGCCCTGTCAGGAGATCAGGTGGATGGAGCCCTGTCAGGAGATCAGGTGGATGGAGCCCTGTCAGGAGATCAGGTGGATGGGGTCCTGTCAGGAGATCAGGTGGATGGAGCCCTGTCAGGAGATCAGGTGGATGGAGCCCTGTCAGGAGATCAGGTGGATGGAGTCCTGTCAGGAGATCAGGTGGATGGGGTCCTGTCAGGAGATCAGGTGGATGGAGCCCTGTCAGGAGATCAGGTGGATGGGGTCCTGTCAGGAGATCAGGTGGATGGGGTCCTGTCAGGAGATCAGGTGGATGGGGTCCTGTCAGGAGATCAGGTGGATGGGGTCCTGTCAGGAGATCAGGTGGATGGGGTCCTGTCAGGAGGTCAGGTGGATGGGGTCCTGTGCAGGAGATCAGGTGGATGGAGTTCTGTCAGGAGATCAGGTGGATGGAGCCCTGTGCAGGAGATCAGGTGGATGGGGTCCTGTCAGGAGATCAGGTGGATGGAGTCCTGTCAGGAGATCAGGTGGATGGAGCCCTGTCAGGAGATCAGGCGGATGGAGTCCTGTCAGGAGATCAGGCGGATGGAGTCCTGTCAGGAGATCAGGCGGATGGAGTCCTGTGCAGGAGATCAGGTGGATGGAGTCCTGTCAGGAGATCAGGCGGATGGAGTCCTGTCAGGAGATCAGGCGGATGGAGTCCTGTCAGGAGATCAGGTGGATGGAGCCCTGTCAGGAGATCAGGCGGCTGGGGTCCTGTGCAGGAGATCAGGTGGATGGAGTCCTGTCAGGATAGTGGTATATATAGTAGCCGCCGCTCCTCAGATCCAGTCTGTGATATTCCCGGCTCTCCATCTTGTTATCACATAGACGTCTCCTCTCTGTTCTCAGCTGATAAATCTTCAGGGGGAAAATTTTCCCTCCAAAATTGATGGAGATTCCCTCTGGGAAGATTTACTCAGCAACAGTTGCTGATTGGTTGAGCTTTTTGACCTATTGAGACCTGTTGCTGGGGGAAGTTTGGAATCTGCCTAGTTACTGGCAGGTGATTGGTTCCAGCTCTGAGGTGCAGGAAGCCTTCAGGAGCGCTGGACCGATGCCCCTTCATTAGTTGGGAGAGGTAAGTCCTAAGAGGACGGTCAGTGTTTAGGACTTTGATATCTTCATTTAAGGAACCACTGAACCCGCTCCAGGTTCTTATGGACTGGTGAGTCCTGTCACATACAGGTTATATATATCTCTGAGCCTATAGAAGGTCCCTGTCATCAGCTGTGATCCCTCCCATGGTCCCTATAAGGTCCCCCTCTCACCTTGATCCCGGCGCTCCTGCACTTGCCCACTGCGTCTGGTACAGCTGCTCGGGGAGGGTCAATCATGGACATGAGTCCTACAAAGCAAAGGTTCTCTGTGCTGAAGTTAAGGTCCTCGGTGTCAAAGGCAAAGCCCTTGGGGTGCAGCTCCTCGGGGAAGTAGTAATGGCAGAATCCTGCGGAGGTGGACACACACGTTAGTAGAGTAGGAGCGTCTCTCCGGAAGGTCTCCCGCCCCCATCATGTAGGTGCACCTTACCCAGCACCCGCTCTCCCAGTCCCCCCAGCTCCAGGTACGCGTTCTGGAAGGCCTCCTTCAGCTCATCGTCCAGGGGCTGCTCCTTGCCCTGGATTAGGATGGTGGAGCAGACATCCAGGATCCTCTCTGGGGCGCCCTTCATCACCAGCAGGTAGCGGTTATCATTGGGGTCTTCATTTTCATGGATGGAAAGCTGCGGAGGAAGAGGGGAGACACCTCAATATATGTACTAGAGCCGCACCTCAATATATGTACTAGAGCCGCAGCTCAATATATGTACTAGAGCCGCAGCTCAATATATGTACTAGAGCCGCACCTCAATATATGTACTAGAGCCGCACCTCAATATATGTACTAGAGCCGCAGCTCAATATATGTACTAGAGCCGCAGCTCAATATATGTACTAGAGCCGCAGCTCAATATATGTACTAGAGCCGCAGCTCAATATATGTACTAGAGCCGCACCTCAATATATGTACTAGAGCCGCACCTCAATATATGTACTAGAGCCGCACCTCAATATATGTACTAGAGCCGCACCTCAATATATGTACTAGAGCCGCACCTCAATATATGTACTAGAGCCGCACCTCAATATATATGTACTAGAGCCGCACCTCAATATATGTACTAGAGCCGCAGCTCAATATATGTACTAGAGCCGCAGCTCAATATATGTACTAGAGCCGCACCTCAATATATGTACTAGAGCCGCACCTCAATATATGTACTAGAGCCGCACCTCAATATATGTACTAGAGCCGCACCTCAATATATGTACTAGAGCCGCACCTCAATATATGTACTAGAGCCGCACCTCAATATATGTACTAGAGCCGCAGCTCAATATATGTACTAGAGCCGCAGCTCAATATATGTACTAGAGCCGCACCTCAATATATGTACTAGAGCCGCAGCTCAATATATGTACTAGAGCCGCACCTCAATATATGTACTAGAGCCGCACCTCAATATATGTACTAGAGCCGCACCTCAATATATGTACTAGAGCCGCACCCCAATATATGTACTAGAGCCGCACCTCAATATATGTACTAGAGCCGCACCCCAATATATGTACTAGAGCCGCACCTAGATACCTCCCTTATACTACACCCGCCTGACCAGTGTCAATATCCCGACATTATCTGCGGGCTCCCCTGATTTCTCAGAGCTGGTGGCCAGAGACTGGCTGCTATCATGTCACCCATACATGGCACCCACACATGGCACCCACACATGGCACCCACACATGGCACCCATACATGGCACCCACACATGGCACCCACACATGGCACCCACACATGGCACCCATACATGGCACCCACACATGGCACCCACACATGGCACCCACACATGTCATCCACTGATGAATCCCTCCCGCACTGATGGATCCCCCTGCACTGATGGATCTCCCCCTGCACTGATGAATCCCCCCTGCACTGATGGATCTCCCCCCTGCACTGATGGATCTCCCCCCTGCACTGATGGATCTCCCCCCTGCACTGATGGATCTCCCCTGCACTGATGGATCCCCCTGCACTGATGGATCTCCCCCCTGCACTGATGGATCTCCCCCTGCACTGATGGATCTCCCCCCTGCACTGATGGATCCCCCTGCACTGATGGATCTCCCCCCTGCACTGATGGATCCCCCCTGCACTGATGGATCTCCCCCTGCACTGATGGATCCCCCTGCACTGATGGATCCCCCTGCACTGATGGATCTCCCCCCTGCACTGATGGATCTCCCCCCTGCACTGATGGATCTCCCCCTGCACTGATGGATCTCCCCCCTGCACTGATGGATCTCCCCCCTGCACTGATGGATCCCTCCTGCACTGATGGATCTCCCCCCTGCACTGATGGATCTCCCCCCTGTACTGATGGATCTCCCCCCTGCACTGATGGATCTCCCTGCACTGATGGATCTCCCCCCTGCACTGATGGATCCCCCTGCACTGATGGATCTCCCCCCTGCACTGATGGATCCCCCCTGCACTGATGGATCTCCCCCCTGCACTGATGGATCTCCCCCCTGCACTGATGGATCTCCCCCCTGCACTGATGGATCCCTCCTGCACTGATGGATCTCTCCCCTGCACTGATGGATCTCCCCCCTGCACTGATGGATCTCCCCCCTGTACTGATGGATCTCCCCCTGCACTGATGGATCTCCCCCCTGCACTGATGGATCTCCCCCCTGCACTGATGGATCCCCCTGCACTGATGGATCTCCCCCCTGCACTGATGGATCCCCCCTGCACTGATGGATCTCCCCCCTGCACTGATGGATCTCCCCCCTGCACTGATGGATCTCCCCCCTGCACTGATGGATCCCTCCTGCACTGATGGATCTCTCCCCTGCACTGATGGATCTCCCCCCTGCACTGATGGATCTCCCCCCTGCACTGATGGATCTCCCCCCTGTACTGATGGATCTCCCCCTGCACTGATGGATCTCCCCCCTGCACTGATGGATCTCCCCCCTGCACTGATGGATCTCCCTGCACTGATGGATCTCCCCCCTGCACTGATGGATCCCCCTGCACTGATGGATCTCCCCCCTGCACTGATGGATCCCCCCTGCACTGATGGATCTCCCCCTGCACTGATGGATCTCCCCCCTGCACTGATGGATCTCCCCCCTGCACTGATGGATCTCCCCCCTGCACTGATGGATCCCTCCTGCACTGATGGATCTCTCCCCTGCACTGATGGATCTCCCCCCTGCACTGATGGATCTCCCCCCTGTACTGATGGATCTCCCCCTGCACTGATGGATCCCCCTGCACTGATGGATCTCCCCCTGCACTGATGGATCTCCCCCCTGCACTGATGGATCTCCCCCCTGCACTGATGGATCCCTCCTGCACTGATGGATCTCTCCCCTGCACTGATGGATCTCCCCCCTGCACTGATGGATCTCCCCCCTGTACTGATGGATCTCCCCCTGCACTGATGGATCTCCCCCCTGCACTGATGGATCTCCCCCCTGCACTGATGGATCCCCCCTGCACTGATGGATCTCCCCCCTGCACTGATGGATCTCCCCCCTGCACTGATGGATCTCCCCCCTGCACTGATGGATCTCCCCCCTGCACTGATGGATCCCCCTGCACTGATGGATCTCCCTCTGCACTGATGGATCTCCCCCCTGCACTGGATGGATCCCCCTGCACTGATGGATCTCCCCCCTGCACTGATGGATCCCCCTGCACTGATGGATCTCCCCCCTGCACTGATGGATCCCCCCTGCACTGATGGATCTCCCCCTGCACTGATGGATCCCCCTGCACTGATGGATCCCCCTGCACTGATGGATCTCCCCCCTGCACTGATGGATCTCCCCCCTGCACTGATGGATCTCCCCCTGCACTGATGGATCTCCCCCCTGCACTGATGGATCTCCCCCCTGCACTGATGGATCCCTCCTGCACTGATGGATCTCCCCCCTGCACTGATGGATCTCCCCCCTGTACTGATGGATCTCCCCCCTGCACTGATGGATCTCCCTGCACTGATGGATCTCCCCCCTGCACTGATGGATCCCCCTGCACTGATGGATCTCCCCCCTGCACTGATGGATCCCCCCTGCACTGATGGATCTCCCCCTGCACTGATGGATCCCCCTGCACTGATGGATCCCCCTGCAATGATGGATCTCCCCCCTGCACTGATGGATCTCCCCCCTGCACTGATGGATCTCCCCCCTGCACTGATGGATCCCTCCTGCACTGATGGATCTCTCCCCTGCACTGATGGATCTCCCCCCTGCACTGATGGATCTCCCCCCTGTACTGATGGATCTCCCCCTGCACTGATGGATCTCCCCCCTGCACTGATGGATCTCCCCCCTGCACTGATGGATCCCCCCTGCACTGATGGATCTCCCCCCTGCACTGATGGATCTCCCCCCTGCACTGATGGATCTCCCCCCTGCACTGATGGATCTCCCCCCTGCACTGATGGATCCCCCTGCACTGATGGATCTCCCTCTGCACTGATGGATCTCCCCCCTGCACTGATGGATCTCCCCCCTGCACTGATGGATCTCCCCCCCTGCACTGATGGATCTCCCCCCCTGCACTGATGGATCTCCCCCCTGCACTGATGGATCTCCCCCCTGCACTGATGGATCTCCCCCCTGCACTGATGGATCCCCCTGCACTGATGGATCTCCCCCTGCACTGATGGATTCCCTCCTGCACTGATGGATCTAACCCCTGCACTGATGGATCTCCCCCCCTGCACTGATGGATCTCCCCCTGCACTGATGGATCTCCCTCCTGCACTGATGGATCTCCCTCCTGCACTGATGGATCTCCCCCCCAGTACTGATGGATCTCCCCCCCAGTACTGATGGATCTCCCCCCCAGTACTGATGGATCTCCCCTCGTACTGATGGATCTCCCCCTGCACTGATGGATCTCTCCTCGCATTGATGGATCTCCCCCTGCACTGATGGATACCCCCCCCCCCCTCAGTTCTGATGGATCTCCCTGCACTGATGGATCCCCCTGCACTGATGGATCTCCCCCTGCACTGATGGATCCCCCCCCCCCCAGTACTGATGGATCCCCCTGCACTGATGGATCCCCCTTGATGGATCTCCCCCTGCACTGATGGATCCCCCCTGCACTGATGGATCCCCCCTGCACTGATGGATCTCCCCTGCACTGATGAATGTTCCCCTGCACTGATGGATCTCCCCTCGTACTGATGAATCCCCCTGCACTGATGGATCTCCCCCTGCACTGATGGATCCCCCCCTTGTACTGATGGATCTCACTTGCACTGATGGATCCCCCCTGCACTGATGGATCTCCCCTGCACTGATGGATCTCCCCTGCACTGATGGATCTCCCCTGCACTGATGGATCTCCCCTCGTACTGATGGATCTCCCCCCTGCACTGATGGATCTCCCCTATACTGATGGATCTCCCTTGCACTGATGGATCCCCCCTGCACTGATCGATCCCCCCCTGCACTGATGGATCTCCCCCTGCACCGATAGATCTAGTCACACATGCACTGATGGATCTCCCTCCTGCACTGATGGATCCCCCTGCACTGATGGATCTCCCTCCTGCACTGATGGATCTCCCCCCCAGTACTGATGGATCTCCCCCCCAGTACTGATGGATCTCCCCCCCAGTACTGATGGATCTCCCCTCGTACTGATGGATCTCCCCTCGCACTGATGGATCTCTCCTCGCACTGATGGATCCCCCTGCACTGATGGATCTCCCCCTGCACTGATGGATCTCCCCTGCACTGATGAATGTTCCCCTGCACTGATGGATACCCCCCCCAGTTCTGATGGATCCCCCCTGCACTGATGAATCCCCCTGCACTGATGAATCTCCCCCTGCACTGATGGATCTCCCCCTTGTACTGATGGATCTCCCCCTTGTACTGATGGATCCCCCCCTTGTACTGATGGATCCCCCCCTTGTACTGATGGATCCCCCCCTTGTACTGATGGATCTCACTTGCACTGATGGATCCCCCCTGCACTGATGGATCTCCCCTGCACTGATGGATCTCCCTTGTACTGATGGATCTCCCCTCGTACTGATGGATCTCCCCGATACTGATGGATCTCCCTTGCACTGATGGATCCCCCCTGCACTGATGGATCTCTCCCTGCACTGATAGATCTAGTCACACATGCACTGATGGATCTCCCCCTGCACTGATGGATCCCCCCCTTGTACTGATGGATCTCCCCCCTTGTACTGATGGATCTCACTTGCACTGATGGATCCCCCCCTGCACTGATAGATCTAGTCACACATGCATGTGTCCTACTGATGGGATTAGGTCGGTGTTGGCTGCACTGATGGATCCCCCTGCACTGATGGATCTCCCTCCTGCACTGATGGATCCCCCTGCACTGATGGATCTCCCCCCCAGTACTGATGGATCTCCCCCCCAGTACTGATGGATCTCCCCTCGCACTGATGGATCTCCCCTCGCACTGATGGATCTCCCCTCGCACTGATGGATCTCTCCTCGCACTGATGGATCTCCCCCCTGCACTGATGGATCTCTCCTCGCACTGATGGATCTCCCCCCTGCACTGATGGATCCCCCCTGCACTGATGGATACCCCCCCCAGTTCTGATGGATCTCCCTGCACTGATGGATACCCCCCCCAGTTCTGATGGATCACCCTGCACTGATGGTTCTCCCTGCACTGATGGTTCTCCCCCCTGCACTGATGGATCTCCCCCCTGCACTGATCGATCCCCCCTTGTACTGATGGATCCCCCCCTTGTACTGATGGATCCCCCCCTTGTACTGATGGATACCCCCTTGTACTGATGATCTCACTTGCACTGATGGATCCCCCCTGCACTGATGGATCTCCCTTGTACTGATGGATCTCCCTTGTACTGATGGATCTCCCCTCGTACTGATGGATCTCCCCTATACTGATGGATCTCCCTTGCACTGATGGATCCCCCCCTGCACTGATGGATCCCCCCCTGCACTGATGGATCTCCCCCTGCACTGATAGATCTAGTCACACATGCACTGATGGATCTCCCCCTGCACTGATGGATCCCCCCCTTGTACTGATGAATCTCCCCCCTTGTACTGATGGATCTCCCTTGTACTGATGGATCTCCCCTCGTACTGATGGATCTCCCCTATACTGATGGATCTCCCTTGCACTGATGGATCCCCCCCTGCACTGATGGATCCCCCCCTGCACTGATGGATCTCCCCCTGCACTGATAGATCTAGTCACACATGCACTGATGGATCTCCCCCTGCACTGATGGATCCCCCCCTTGTACTGATGAATCTCCCCCCTTGTACTGATGGATCTCACTTGCACTGATGGATCCCCCCCTGCACTGATGGATCTCCCCCTGCACTGATAGATCTAGTCACACATGCACTGATGGATCTCCCCCTGCACTGATGGATCCCCCCCTTGTACTGATGGATCTCCCCCTGCACTGATAGATCTAGTCACACATGCACTGATGGATCTCCCCCTGCACTGATGGATCCCCCCCTTGTACTGATGGATCTCCCCCCTTGTACTGATGGATCTCACTTGCACTGATGGATCTCCCCCTGCACTGATGGATCCCCCCCTTGTACTGATGGATCTCCCCCCTTGTACTGATAGATCTAGTCACACATGCATGTGTCCTACTGATGGGATTAGGTTGGTGTTGGCTGCGCTGTACCCCAGAGGCAGAGGTAAAAAGCTTTTATGTTATTATGAAATGAATGTTAAGACGGATCAGGATCCTGCAGCAGCTGGGACTAATCTCCAGAGAGAGGATGACAAGGTGGTGAGGAGGGTGAGAGGGACCCAGGAGGCACCAGGCGGATCATGGGAGAGGACTGTGCCGCCACTGATCCTCTGGTATGTCCAGGTACATGCAGGAAGGTGACACTGATGGATCCCCCCCCCCCTGCACTGCTGGATCTCCCCCTGCACTTCTGGATCCACCCCCTCCCCCCTGCACTGCTGGATCTCCCCCTGCACTGCTGGATCCCCCCCTCCCCCCTGCACTGCTGGATCTCCCCCTGCACTGATGGATCCCCCCTGCACTGCTGGATCTCCCCCCTGCACTGCTGGATCTCCCCCTGCACTGATGGATCTCCCCCTGCACTGATGGATCTCCCCCTGCACTGCTGGATCTCCCCCTGCACTGATGGATCTCCCCCTGCACTGATGGATCTCCCCCCTGCACTGCTGGATCTCCCCCCCCTGCACTGCTGGATCTCCCCCTGCACTGATGGATCTCCCCCTGCACTGATGGATCGCCCCCTGCACTGATGGATCGCCCCCTGCACTGATGGATCTCCCCTGCACTGATGGATCTCCCTGCACTGATGGATCTCCCCCCTGCACTGATGGATGCCCCCTGCACTGCTGGATGCACTCATGGGCACCGCAACCACGACTTGTAATGTCAGACACGACCTGGGCCCAGAGGTGGCGCTGTTCTTGTATTCTTTCATTATGGGGGATCCCTACCTCCACCAGCTTCAGGCTTATTCCTACCACGTGTTACATCAGGACCGTGAGCAGCGGAGCTGTGGCCCATAGATACATGTGGACCCTCCTGAGCTCCCCCTCTGGCTGTCACCTGTCATGGCCGGCTTACCTGATATTTGTTTGTGGAGTTGAAAGGGATCTCAGCGACTTTCTTGCTCTTCTCCCTCATGGCCTTGACGGAGCCACAAGACAACTCAATGCACTTCAGGAGAGCCGACTCGGAGGCGTCACCAGCCACGTCCCTCTGTGAAGATATGTGAAGTTATGGAAGGAAACATGAGCAGAGGCCCATACACAATCACCGGGACACATGTAAAGCCCAGCATCCACACACTGACACACTGAAACACAGCTGCAGCCGAGGCGCGGCCACCACACACCTTCAGGACAGGGATGTTGTCGTTTCCTGCTTTGAAGACGGCGCGGTTACACAGGGCAGCGATGCGAGCCAAGGCGATCCAGGTGGCGGAGCTCTTGTCAAATGAGGCCCCTAAGAGAGGACACATGGTGAGAAGGAGGGGACACGTCAGAGACACCCCGTGACCCCAGAGCAGGGGCACCCATCACACCTGACTGGTCCTCTGTGGTGTCAGCCTCATGAATCTGGTTGTCAAACCACATGTGCGCCACAGTCATGCGGTTCTGTGTCAGGGTGCCGGTCTTGTCGGAGCAGATGGTGGATGTCGATCCCAGGGTCTCCACGGCTTCCAGGTTCTTCACCAGGCAGTTCTTACGAGCCATGCGCTTGGCGGTGAGAGTCAGACATACCTGAGACACAAGACCATACATGGGACCAATTCAATGGAGATGGTTGTGTAATCAGACAAGATGCTGACACAACCCCACCACATGGGTGCACATCCACAATCTCAGTGAATCTGTCACCCGTGTAACAACATGTCATAAGCAGGCGCCCAGGTCTCTAGAGGCCTCTGGTACTTACAGTGACGGTGGCCAGAAGTCCCTCTGGTACATTAGCAACAATGATCCCAATGAGGAAGATGACGGCCTCCAGCCAGGAATAGCCCAAGATGAGGGAGAGGATGAAGAAGGAGATTCCCAGGAACACGGCCACGCCGGTGATCAGATGGATAAAGTGCTCAATTTCCTTGGCAATTGGGGTCTTCCCAACCTCTAGACCAGAGGCCAAAGTGGCGATGCGACCCATCACGGTCCTGTCACCTGTGGCCACGACTATTCCACGGGCGGTACCTGCAAGAACATCACCTAGGTTAGAGATCAGGAAGTTTCATCCTCTGAAACGCCTCACATCTTTATACCAAGGGGATCCTGTTCCACATGGATCAAGCAGAATCAGCTACCTACCACACCCTGACCACTTATGTGTCATGTCCCATAGACTATCTACGATATGGACCTTGACCACCTATGCACGGCCCTATGTAACTTTGTGAGTCTGGGTCCAGGTATTTTGGGTGTCTGGGTGGCACGGTCGCTCCATACTCCAGGTGACCTCTCCAGGTGAGGTGGAGCTGTGTCCTCCATGTGCTGCCTCCTCCCTGATGAGATCCTTCCATCTGTATTTGTTATACCTGAAGACGGGACTGTCTGACTTCATGTTTAGAAGCTGGAGACAGCGAGTTTATTTTGCTTGAGGCTTAAGAGACAATAAACCTCCATTTACCAGCATCTACCTGTGAGCCACCCCCCACAACATCTAGACAGGTGCTGGAGGAACTTGTATAATAATCAGGATTTATGACCAGACGTCTAGATGGCTCCAAACATCATCATGTATGAACAGCTGTAAGATTTCCCAACAATGACACATGAAATTTTAGCAATTGTCTAAACTGATGTCCAGTTGTCTCTCACGTGCCCCGAGCTAATGTCCAACACTTTCCCTAAGGATAGTCAAAGATTCTCTTCTAGGCAATGGGACTTTACCTTCGACACAGTTGGTGGAGAAGAAGGTGATGTTACGGGTCTCGAGAGGGTTATCGTGGGTGCAGTCGGGTGACCTGGTTTGGGGCTCAGATTCACCTGTCAGGGAAGAGTTATCTACCTGAAAGACCATAGGTGGAAGGGAGAGAAGAGACAGGAGAGAGAAGGAATGAATAAGGAGGAGAAGAAATATGGAGAAACAGTAAACATAGAGACAAAGTCACTGAGGGCTCAGTACAGAACGTACGGAAGATGCGCCCTCACCTATAGGAGTCCATTATAGGTTCTATAGAGAGAAGACATTGCCTACTGCATCCCATAAACTGGTGAGGAACATGGTGAGGATGTGGTCACCACCGTAGTCTCTGCATCTGATGTATGGCTGAGACAAGCACTAACACAAAGCTCCCTGATGTGGAAGGGTATAACCTGAAGACGAGCTCCACAAGATACAACTGCAGATCATTGTGTGCTGCGCCTCACCTTACAGCCATGGGACGAAATGATCCTCAGATCCGCCGGGACTCTGTCTCCACCTTTGATCTCCACCAGGTCACCGACCACCACTTCCTCTGCGTTCAGCTGCATTTTCTCACCTTCTCGGATAACTAGAGCTTGCTATAGGAAGAACATAGGAAACGGGTTACATAATAGGAGAACATGGAGAGAGACGAGGGGCACATGAGACAAGGGTGACAGGACCATACACACCTGGGGCACCATGTTCTTGAAGGACTCCATGATTTTTGAGCTTTTGGCCTCTTGGTAGTAGGAGAAGCAGCCAGTAATGATCACCACTGCGGCCAACACAATACCGAGGTACAGCTACAAGAGGAGCAAAGACATCTCCAGTCAAGAAAGAAGCCACCGTCACTGGTATCGGGCATCAGCCCCGGCATCAGGTCATTAAGCTCCACTAAGATCTTCACCTTTCACTTCTTTTTACCAGTTCACCAATAAGCCTTCTTCTTTAACCCCTTCCTTTACACTAACTATTAGTTGGCAATAGATCCTTTATATTTCAACCACCTTTCTCATGTGGTTATAAAGAGAAGGTCTGGGCCCCCTCTCCTGACTGTGGCCCCCTAATTTACCCCCATGATCTGCCTCTATAGACACCCTAGTCGTTTGCTATATAACTCACATTGTCTCCTGCGGGGTCATCCTCCGTACCCGCCTGGATCCCGTACGCTAGGAAGCAGAGAATAGCGCCGATCCACAGCAGGATGGAGAATCCACCGAACAGCTGGCGACAAAACTTGATCCACTCGGGTGTGGTAGGTGGCGGGGTGAGGGCGTTAGGACCATCCCTGGCCAGGATCTCCGCCGCTTTACTGAGTGTCAACCCCTAGAGACAGATAGAAGCCGTCAATGGTGTCAGGGAGCACACACATTACCCTAAGTCATGGACTGGGGCTCGTGATGACCACACATCATGTCTCCTCTCACCTGTACACAGTCTGTGTTGTATTTCCGGCAAACTTCTTCCACTGACATTTTGTGCTCTGTCTACAAAGATAATGAAGGAAAGATGAAAAACTAAACCGAACACCAGACCCGGTGGAGCGCCATGGAACCGGGAGCTCAGCACAACTGCATCGGAATAATCCCCTCCATCTAGTGATCGGACCCCGAGGGGCTAGCACTCTGCTCGTGGGAGCATGGCCCCTCCACTGCTGCGCCCTACCATCATATAACTACATGAAGGACTCACCATGGCCACTTCTTTCTTGAGATCGTCCATTTCTTTCTTTGTTTGCTTTCCCTTAGAAGGAGATTCAGGGTCATCTTTATTGTCCTGCGTGGTGGCCACACGGTAACTGTCTGACCGGCCGTACTGCAAAAGAGGAAAATACAAGTTACAACGAGTCCATGGGCACCGAGTATATACAGAAGGAGCGGGCGGTGGGGCAGGGCCGTCTGATCAATACCTTCTATTAATAATGTGGTAATAAAAATGCAACGTGACATCACCAGACCGATCATAGACATCGTAACGTGACATCACAGGACCGATCATAGACATCGTAACGTGACATCACCGGACCGATCATAGACATCGTAACGTGACATCACCGGACTAATCATAGACATCGTAACGTGACATCACCGGACCGATCATAGACATCGTAACGTGACATCACCGGACTAATCATAGACATCGTAACGTGACATCACCGGACCAATCATAGACATCGTAACGTGACATCACCGGACCAATCATAGACATCGTAACGTGACATCACCGGACCAATCATAGACATCGTAACGTGACATCACCGGACCGATCATAGACATCGTAACGTGACATCACAGGACTAATCATAGACATCGTAACGTGACATCACAGGACCAATCATAGACATCGTAACGTGACATCACAGGACCGATCATAGACATCGTAACGTGACATCACCGGACCGATCATAGACATCGTAACGTGACATCACCGGACCGATCATAGACATCGTAACGTGACATCACCAGACTAATCATAGACATCGTAACATGACATCACCAGACTAATCATAGACATCGTAACGTGACATCACAGGACCGATCATAGACATCGTAACGTGACATCACCGGACTAATCATAGACATCGTAACGTGACATCACCGGACTGATCATAGACATCGTAACGTGACATCACAGGACTAATCATAGACATCGTAACGTGACATCACCGGACCGATCATAGACATCGTAACGTGACATCACCGGACCGATCATAGACATCGTAACGTGACATCACCGGACCGATCATAGACATCATAACGTGACATCACCGGACCGATCATAGACAGCGTAACGTGACATCACCGGACCGATCATAGACATCGTAACGTGACATCACCGGACCGATCATAGACATCGTAACGTGACATCACAGGACTAATCATAGACATCGTAACGTGACATCACAGGACCAATCATAGACATCGTAACGTGACATCACAGGACCGATCATAGACATCGTAACGTGACATCACCGGACCGATCATAGACATCGTAACGTGACATCACCGGACCGATCATAGACATCGTAACGTGACATCACCGGACCGATCATAGACATCGTAACGTGACATCACCGGACCAATCATAGACAACGTAACGTGACATCACCGGACCGATCATAGACATCGTAACGTGACATCACCGGACCAATCATACACATCGTAACGTGACATCACCGGACCGATCATAGACATCGTAACGTGACATCACCGGACCAATCATAGACATCGTAACGTGACATCACCGGACTAATCATAGACATCGTAACGTGACATCACCGGACCAATCATAGACATCGTAACGTGACATCACCGGACCAATCATAGACATCGCAACGTGACATCACCGGACCAATCATAGACATCGCAACGTGACATCACAGGACTAATCATAGACATCGTAACGTGACATCACAGGACAAATCATAGACATCGTAACATGACATCACCGGACCAATCATAGACATCGTAATGTGACATCACCGGACCGATCATAGACATCGTAACGTGACATCACCAGACCAATCATAGACATCGTAACGTGACATCACCGGACCAATCATAGACATCGTAACGTGACATCAACGGACCAATCATAGACATCGTAACGTGACATCACCGGACTGATCACTGGGATCCATCGTCCCCTTCTGTCAGGTCACTGGCATCCATCGTCACCCCTCTGTCAGGTCACTGGCATCCATCGTCCCCCCTCTGTCAGGTCACT
Source organism: Engystomops pustulosus (assembly GCF_040894005.1). NCBI lineage: Eukaryota > Metazoa > Chordata > Amphibia > Anura > Leptodactylidae > Engystomops > Engystomops pustulosus. Next base: position 53,466 of record NW_027285055.1, read on the forward strand.
GGGATCCATCGTCCCCTTCTGTCAGGTCACTGGAATCCATCGTCCCCCCTCTGTCAGGTCACTGGAATCCATCGTCCCCCCTCTGTCAGGTCACTGGGATCCATCGTCCCCCTTCTGTCAGGTCACTGGGATCCATCGTCCCCTTCTGTCAGGTCACTGGGATCCATCGTCCCCCCTCTGTCAGGTCACTGGGATCCATCGTCCCCCCTCTGTCAGGTCACTGGGATCCATCGTTCCCCCTCTGTCAGGTCACTGGGATCCATCGTCCACCCTCTGTCAGGTCACTGGGATCCATCGTCCCCCCTCTGTCAGGTCACTGGGATCCATCGTCCCCCCTCTGTCAGGTCACTGGGATCCATCGTCCCCCTTCTGTCAGGTCACTGGGATCCATCGTCCCCCCTCTGTCAGGTCACTGGGATCAATCGTCCCCCTTCTGTCAGGTCCCTGGGATCCATCGTCCCCCCTCTGTCAGGTCACTGGCATCCATCGTCCCCCCTCTGTCAGGTTACTGGCATCCATCGTCCCCCCTCTGTCAGGTCACTGGGATCCATCGTCCCCCTTCTGTCAGGTCACTGGGATCCATCGTCCCCCTTCTGTCAGGTCACTGGGATCCAGCGTCCCCCTTCTGTCAGGTCACTGGGATCCATCGTCCCCTTCTGTCAGGTCACTGGGATCCATCGTCCCCCCTCTGTCAGGTCACTGGGATCTATCGTCCCCCTTCTGTCAGGTCACTGGGATCCATCGTCCCCTTCTGTCAGGTCACTGGGATCCATCGTCCCCCCTCTGTCAGGTCACTGGGATCCATCGTCCTCCTTTTGTCAGGTCACTGGGATCCATCGTCCCCCCTCTTTCAGGTCACTGGGATCCATCGTCCCCCCTCTGTCAGGTCACTGGGATCCATCGTCCCCCCTCTGTCAGGTCACTGGGATCCATCGTCCCCCCTCTGTCAGGTCACTGGGATCCATCGTCCCCCTTCTGTCAGGTCACTGGGATCCATCGTCCCCTTCTGTCAGGTCACTGGGATCCATAACCCCCCCTCTGTCAGGTCACTGGGATCCATTGTCCCCCCTCTGTCAGGTCACTGGGATCCATCAACCCCCCTCTGTCAGGTCACTGGGATCCATCGTCCCCCCTCTGTCAGGTCACTGGGATCCATCGTCCCCCCTCTGTCAGGTCACTGGGATCCATCGTCCCATTCTGTCAGGTCACTGGGATCCATCGTCCCCCCTCTGTCAGGTCACTGGGATCCATCGTCCCCCTTCTGTCAGGTCACTGGGATCCATCGTCCCCCTTCTGTCAGGTCACTGGGATCCATCGTCCCCCTTCTGTCAGGTCACTGGGATCCATCGTCCCCTTCTGTCAGATCACTGGCATCCATCGTCCCCCTCTGTCAGGTCACTGGGATCCATCGTCCCCCCTCTGTCAGGTCACTGGGATCCATCGTCCCCCCTCTGTCAGGTCACTGGGATCCATCGTCCCATTCTGTCAGGTCACTGGGATCCATCGTCCCCCCTCTGTCAGGTCACTGGGATCCATCGTCCCCCTTCTGTCAGGTCACTGGGATCCATCGTCCCCCTTCTGTCAGGTCACTGGGATCCATCGTCCCCCTTCTGTCAGGTCACTGGGATCCATCGTCCCCTTCTGTCAGATCACTGGCATCCATCGTCCCCCTCTGTCAGGTCACTGGGATCCATCGTCCCCCCTCTGTCAGGTCACTGGGATCCATCGTCCCCTTCTGTCAGATCACTGGCATCCATCGTCCCCCCTCTGTCAGGTCACTGGGATCCATCGTCCCCCCTCTGTCAGGTCACTGGGATCCATCGTCCCCCTTCTGTCAGGTCACTGGGATCCATCGTCCCCCCTCTGTCAGGTCACTGGGATCCATCGTCCCCCCTCTGTCAGGTCACTGGGATCGCCATCCTACATGTGGAGTCTCTATCATCCAATATAGAACAAGAACTTATCCTCCAGGTGGAAAATACTTTCCTAAAACAGGGCCCAAAATTTGTTGAACACAATGACCATGTCCCTTCACTCTTACACTTCTCATTCACACACAATTATTTTACCACTCATTATTAACAAATAAATGGCACCGCTATGGGCACGGCCTTTGCACCTCGTTATTCTCATAGTTTCCTTGGGTTCTGGGAGGCAGAACATGTTTTCAGCAAAAGTAATGACACGTAGAGTAAGAAAATTTTGACAAATGAAATAATTTGTTGCTCACTTTCATCACAACACTATTGGTATAGAATTCACCTATGAAATACACCGACGGAATCCAAACTAAATCCAAGGCCACTAATAATCTACATTTTGAAACGTGGCATCCCAACCCTTTGAAAAGAAGTTTACGGGTCGGCCAATATCTGAGTGTCAGAAGGAGCTTCTCAGAGGACAGCTTATTGGAAATAGTCAAAACCCTTCACACCATCACGTCAAGAGTCACCTTTGCCCCTGGTATACTCCAATGCAAAAGGTTCCCAATGTTTTTCTCATTTATGTCCCTCACCAAGAACCATAACTTGGTTGTGATGCTGTACTTGTTGTTTGAGTTGCGTTCCGGTGCTGTATTTGCTCTGTAAGCTTGGTTCCTATGCAGTATTTGTTGTGTGAGCTTGGCTATTGGGGGTGGGGTGATAAACAATAAATAATAATCAATTCTAACTTTGCTTCTCTGGGGGGGCAGTGACTTGGCTAATTTTTGGAGCAATGTGACCACCGGCTACTGTGGGGCAATGTGACATTACTGTGGGGCAATGTGACCACCGGCTACTGTGGGGCAATGTGACCACCGGCTACTGTGGGGCAATGTGACCACCGGCTACTGTGGGGCAATGTGACCACCGGCTACTGTGGGGCAATGTGACCACCGGCTACTGTGGGGCAATGTGACCACCGGCTACTGTGGGGCAATGTGACCACCGGCTACTGTGGGGCAATGTGACCACCGGCTACTGTGGGGCAATGTGACCACCGGCTACTGTGGGGCAATGTGACCACCGGCTACTGTGGGGCAATGTGACCACCGGCTACTGTGGGGCAATGTGACCACCGGCTACTGTGGGGCAATGTGACCACCGGCTACTGTGGGGCAATGTGACCACCGGCTACTGTGGGGCAATGTGACCACCGGCTACTGTGGGGCAATGTGACCACCGGCTACTGTGGGGCAATGTGACCACCGGCTACTGTGGGGCAATGTGACCATCGGCTACGGTGGGGCAATGTGACCACCGGCTACTGTGGGGCAATGTGACCATCAGCTACTGTGGGGACACTGAGATTAGGCTACTTCTGAGGACACTGTGGTTCATCTACTATGTAAGGCAATGTAATTATTTGCTACTGTGGGTGGGCACTGTGACTTGGCTTCTCTGTTGGGGGACAGTGATTTGGCTACTGTGTAGGGCAAAGTAACTATTGGCTACTATGGGGGTACTGTGACTTGGCTAATGTGTGGGGAATTTGACTATTTGCTACTGTGGGTGTCGTGTGATTTGGCTACTGTTAGGACACTGTGACTTGACTACTTTATTTAGAAAAAAAATCACAAAAATATAATAATAATGTACACAATCTCAATTGTAGCATGTGTAATGTTTGGTTCTGGTAATGTATCATGTGGTGTGTTTGGTTCTGGTAATGTATCATGTGGTGTGTTTGGTTCTGGTTATGTATCATGTGGTGTGTTTGGTACTGGTAATGTATCGTGTGGTGTGTTTGGTTCTGGTAATGTATCGTGTGGTGTGTTTGGTTCTGGTAATGTATCATGTGGTGTGTTTGGTTCTGGTAATGTATCATGTGGTGTGTTTGGTACTGGTAATGTATCATGTGGTGTGTTTGGTTCTGGTAATGTATCATGTGGTGTGTTTGGTACTGGTAATGTATCGTGTGGTGTGTTTGGTTCTGGTAATGTATCATGTGGTGTGTTTGGTTCTGGTAATGTATCATGTGGTGTGTTTGGTTCTGGTAATGTATCATGTGGTGTATTTGGTTCTGGTAATGTATCATGTGGTATGTTTGGTTCTGGTGATGTATCATGTGGTGTGTTTGGTACTGGTAATGTATCATGTGGTGTGTTTGGTACTGGTAATGTATCATGTGGTGTGTTTGGTACTGGTAATGTATCATGTGGTGTGTTTGGTTCTGGTAATGTATCATGTGGTGTGTTTGGTTCTGGTAATATATCATGTGGTGTGTTTGGTTCTGGTAATGTATCATGTGGTGTGTTTGGTTCTGGTAATGTATCATGTGGTGTGTTTGGTACTGGTAATGTATCGTGTGGTGTGTTTGGTTCTGGTGATGTATCATGTGGTGTGTTTGGTTCTGGTTATGTATCATGTGGTGTGTTTGGTTCTGGTAATGTAGCATGTGTAATGTTTGGTTCTGGTAATGTATCATGTGGTGTGTTTGGTTCTGGTAATGTATCATGTGGTGTGTTTGGTTCTGGTAATGTATCATGTGGTGTGTTTGGTTCTGGTAATGTATCATGTGGTGTGTTTGGTTCTGGTAATGTATCGTGTGGTGTGTTTGGTACTGGTAATGTATCGTGTGGTGTGTTTGGTTCTGGTAATGTATCATGTGGTGTGTTTGGTTCTGGTAATGTATCATGTGGTGTGTTTGGTACTGGTAATGTATCATGTGGTGTGTTTGGTTCTGGTAATGTATCATGTGGTGTGTTTGGTACTGGTAATGTATCGTGTGGTGTGTTTGGTTCTGGTAATGTATCATGTGGTGTGTTTGGTTCTGGTAATGTATCGTGTGGTGTGTTTGGTTCTGGTAATGTATCATGTGGTGTGTTTGGTTCTGGTAATGTATCATGTGGTGTGTTTGGTTCTGGTAATGTATCGTGTGGTGTGTTTGGTACTGGTAATGTATCGTGTGGTGTGTTTGGTTCTGGTAATGTATCATGTGGTGTGTTTGGTTCTGGTAATGTATCATGTGGTGTGTTTGGTTCTGGTGATGTATCATGTGGTGTGTTTGGTTCTGGTGATGTATCATGTGGTGTGTTTGGTTCTGGTGATGTATCATGTGGTGTGTTTGGTTCTGGTTATGTATCATGTGGTGTGTTTGGTTCTGGTAATGTATCATGTGGTGTGTTTGGTTCTGGTAATGTATCATGTGGTGTGTTTGGTTCTGGTAATGTATCATGTGGTATGTTTGGTTCTGGTAATGTATCGTGTGGTGTGTTTGGTTCTGGTAATGTATCGTGTGGTGTGCTTGGTTCTGGTAATGTATCATGTGGTGTGTTTGGTTCTGGTAATGTATCATGTGGTGTGTTTGGTACTGGTAATGTATCATGTGGTGTGTTTGGTTCTGGTTATGTATCATGTGGTGTGTTTGGTTCTGGTAATGTATCATGTGGTGTGTTTGGTTCTGGTAATATATCATGTGGTGTGTTTGGTTCTGGTTATGTATCATGTGGTGTGTTTGGTTCTGGTAATGTATCATGTGGTGTGTTTGGTACTGGTAATGTATCATGTGGTGTGTTTGGTACTGGTAATGTATCATGTGGTGTGTTTGGTACTGGTAATGTATCATGTGGTGTGTTTGGTTCTGGTTATGTATCATGTGGTGTGTTTGGTTCTGGTAATGTATCATGTGGTGTGTTTGGTACTGGTAATGTATCATGTGGTGTGTTTGGTTCTGGTTATGTATGATGTGGTGTGTTTGGTTCTGGTAATATATCATGTGGTGTGTTTGGTTCTGGTTATGTATCATGTGGTGTGTTTGGTTCTGGTAATGTATCATGTGGTGTGTTTGGTACTGGTAATGTATCATGTGGTGTGTTTGGTTCTGGTTATGTATCATGTGGTGTGTTTGGTTCTGGTAATGTATCATGTGGTGTGTTTGGTACTGGTAATGTATCATGTGGTGTGTTTGGTTCTTGTTATGTATCATGTGTAATGTTTGGTACTAGTAATGTATCATGTGGTGTGTTTGGTTCTGGTAATGTATCATGTGGTGTGTTTGGTACTGGTAATATATCGTGTGGTGTGTTTGGTTCTGGTTATGTATCATGTGGTGTGTTTGGTTCTGGTAATGTATCATGTGGTGTGTTTGGTTCTGGTAATGTATCATGTGGTGTGTTTGGTTCTGGTAATGTATCATGTGGTGTGTTTGGTACTGGTAATGTATCATGTGATATGTTTGGTTCTGGTGATGTATCATGTGGTGTGTTTGGTTCTGGTTATGTATCATGTGGTGTGTTTGGTTCTGGTTATATATCATGTGGTGTGTTTGGTTCTGGTTATATATCATGTGGTGTGTTTGGTTCTGGTTATGTATCATGTGGTGTGTTTGGTTCTGGTAATGTATCATGTGGTGTGTTTGGTTCTGGTAATGTATCATGTGGTGTGTTTGGTTCTGGTTATGTATCATGTGGTGTGTTTGGTTCTGGTAATGTATCATGTGGTGTGTTTGGTTCTGGTAATGTATCATGTGGTGTGTTTGGTTCTAGTAATGTATCATGTGGTGTGTTTGGTTCTGGTAATGTATCATGTGGTGTGTTTGGTACTGGTAATGTATCATGTGGTATGTTTGGTTCTGGTTATGTATCATGTGGTATGTTTGGTTCTGGTAATGTATCATGTGGTGTCTTTGGTTCTGGTGACATATTTTTGTAGTACTCCTGGTAAAGGTTATGTATAAATGTAGTAATCTTGGTTCTTGTTGTGTATTTATCTAGTAAGATTGGTTCTGGTTCTGTTTAGTTATGTTGTAGCGTCTCTATAAAAGTTTAGTGCTGTTACTGTTTTATGCAGTAAAGGTCAGATCATCTAAACAATCCATAGCACTGGGAGGTCACAACCTCTGTGCGCGGGGGAGGGGGTCAGGGGCCGCGGGGGGCTGTACACTAGTATATACAGTATACAGCGCAGATGGGGGTGCTGGCGTCTCTGTAATACCTCCCCATCACTATATGCTGATGCCCAGCAGTGCCCACACGCTGCATGCATGCCTCTGGCTGAGATACGCGGTGATACGTCAGAGCTGAACAGGTTAATAACCAAAGGAATGAAATCAACATCCTAAAATGGCGCTGGAAGAAAATCCCAGCCACGGACGACTGGGCAGCAGAGACGCAGTGACCCCCCCCCCTCTCCTCTCCCATCATGCTCAGCGCTCGCCCTCCATGCATCCATATTAACCATATAAAGCCTGTGCTTAACCCTTGGCAGCCCCGCAGCCCCTCACACTGCAGATAACCTTGCTCCATATAATCCGCTCATGACCTTGTCTCTGCAGAACTGCGGGAACAGCCGACAAATCCACAGAATGGGAAAGTCCCCTGGATCAGCGCCAGTACCGCAGCCACTGCAGCATCCAACCCACCTGCACTGCGGGGGCACCGGGGACCCCAACACAAGCACAGGAGGAGATCACAGGCATCTCATACCAGTATATACCACAGACCAGGCGTCTGCCCTCACCTCCTCATCCAGAGAGTTTTCTGTATTTCCATGACTATAAAGATCTGACTTATCACATGTGCAATTATAGAGCAGACAGTGCGAGACCCCGGAGACCCCAGAGACCCCGGAGACCCCGGAGAATCTCTTATACTCCAGCTCCTTGTGCTCTGGTCACTGCTCTGCACAGTCTGGGCTTCTCTCCATGAGATACAAGAGGTAGTCACCTGGAGAGATACAAGAGGTAGTCACCTGGAGAGATACAAGAGGTAGTCACCTGGAGAGATACAAGAGGTAGTCACCTGGAGAGATACAAGAGGTAGTCACCTGCAGAGGTTCTCACATCACAGGTGCCGTCTCAGGGGTAATAAGTTGGATTTCTTGCCCTATAGATGGAGTTGGGGCATCAGTTGTGCAGGAGTCAGGTGGATACACGGCTGATCGTCCCAAGAGATGAAGGTCAGTCCGGAAAATTGGGAAAACTTTGAAAGTGTCTCCAAAAACCATCAGGTGTTAGAAAGTAACTGGGTGACATGAGGAGCTCCCCAGGAAAGGAAGACCAAGAGTCACCTCTGCTGAGGAGGACGAGGGTCACCTCTGCCCTGGAGGATACGAGCCACCTCTGCTGAGGAGGAGAAGAGTCACCTCTGCTGCGGAGGACGAGGGTCACCTCTGCCCTGGAGGATACGAGCCACCTCTGCTGAGGAGGAGAAGAGTCACCTCTGCTGCGGAGGACGAGGGTCACCTCTGCCCTGGAGGATACGAGCCACCTCTGCTGAGGAGGAGAAGAGTCACCTCTGCTGCGGAGGACGAGGGTCACCTCTGCCCTGGAGGATACGAGCCACCTCTGCTGAGGAGGAGAAGAGTCACCTCTGCTGCGGAGGACGAGGGTCACCTCTGCCCCGGAGGATACGAGCCACCTCTGCTGAGGAGGAGAAGAGTCACCTCTGCTGCGGAGGACGAGGGTCACCTCTGCCCTGGAGGATACGAGCCACCTCTGCTGCAGAGCATAAGAGTCACCTCTGCTGTGGAGGACGAGGGTCACCTCTGCCCTGGAGGATACGAGCCACCTCTGCTGAGGAGGAGAAGAGTCACCTCTGCTGCGGAGGACGAGGGTCACCTCTGCCCTGGAGGATACGAGCCACCTCTGCTGAGGAGGAGAAGAGTCACCTCTGCTGCGGAGGACGAGGGTCACCTCTGCCCTGGAGGATACGAGCCACCTCTGCTGCAGAGGATAAAAGTCACCTCTGCTGCGGAGGACGAGGGTCACCTCTGCCCTGGAGGATACGAGCCACCTCTGCTGCAGAGGATAAGAGTCACCTCTGCTGCGGAGGACGAGGGTCACCTCTGCCCTGGAGGATACGAGCCACCTCTGCTGCAGAGCATAAGAGTCACCTCTGCTGTGGAGGACGAGGGTCACCTCTGCCCTGGAGGATACGAGCCACCTCTGCTGAGGAGGAGAAGAGTCACCTCTGCTGCGGAGGACGAGGGTCACCTCTGCCCTGAAGGATACGAGCCACCTCTGCTGAGGAGGAGAAGAGTCACCTCTGCTGCGGAGGACGAGGGTCACCTCTGCCCTGGAGGATACGAGCCACCTCTGCTGAGGAGGAGAAGAGTCACCTCTGCTGCGGAGGACGAGGGTCACCTCTGCCCCGGAGGATACGAGCCACCTCTGCTGAGGAGGAGAAGAGTCACCTCTGCTGCGGAGGACGAGGGTCACCTCTGCCCTGGAGGATACGAGCCACCTCTGCTGAGGAGGAGAAGAGTCACCTCTGCTGTGGAGGACGAGGGTCACCTCTGCCCTGGAGGATACGAGCCACCTCTGCTGAGGAGGAGAAGAGTCACCTCTGCTGCGGAGGACGAGGGTCACCTCTGCCCTGGAGGATACGAGCCACCTCTGCTGAGGAGGAGAAGAGTCACCTCTGCTGCGGAGGACGAGGGTCACCTCTGCCCTGGAGGATATGAGCCACCTCTGCTGCAGAGGATAAGAGTCACCTCTGCTGCGGAGAACGAGGGTCACCTCTGCCCTGGAGGATACGAGCCACCTCTGCTGAGGAGGAGAAGAGTCACCTCTGCTGCGGAGGACGAGGGTCACCTCTGCCCTGGAGGATACGAGCCACCTCTGCTGAGGAGGAGAAGAGTCACCTCTGCTGCGGAGGACGAGGGTCACCTCTGCCCTGGAGGATACGAGCCACCTCTGCTGCAGAGGATAAGAGTCACCTCTGCTGCGGAGGACGAGGGTCACCTCTGCCCTGGAGGATACGAGCCACCTCTGCTGCAGAGAATAAGAGTCACCTCTGCTGCGGAGGACGAGGGTCACCTCTGCCCTGGAGGATACGAGCCACCTCTGCTGCAGAGGATAAGAGTCACCTCTGCTGCGGAGGACGAGGGTCACCTCTGCCCTGGAGGATACGAGCCACCTCTGCTGCAGAGAATAAGAGTCACCTCTGCTGTGGAGAATAGGTCCATCCGAGTCACCAGCTTCAGACATCGCAGGTAACAGCAGCAGCTTCATGGTAACATCACTGCTAGGAAACCGCTGCCAAGCACCAGCACCAAGCACCAGAGACACGAGGAATTACACCAGGGGAGATCTGGCCTTTGTCTGAGGAGTCCAAATCTGAGATCTTTGGTTCCAACCACCAGAAAAGGTGAAAGAATGGACTACATACCTGGTTCCCACTGTGAAGGCTAGAGTAGAGGGTGTTATGGTGTGGTGGAGCTGTGCTGGTGTCACTGGTGGGTGTGATGGTGTGGTGGGGTTGTGCTGGTGACACTGTTGGGTGTGATGGTGTGGGGGGCTGTGTTGGTGACACTGTTGGGTGTGATGGTGTGGGGGGCTGTGCTGGTGACACTGTTGGGTGTGATGGTGTGGGGGGCTGTGCTGGTGACACTGTTGGCTGTGATGGTGTGGGGGGCTGTGCTGGTGATACTGTTGGGTGTGATGGTGCGGGGGGCTGTGCTGGTGATACTGTTGGGTGTGATGGTGTGGGGGGCTGTGCTGGTGACACTGTTGGGTGTGATGGTGTGGGGGGGGCTGTGCTGGTGACACTGGTGGGTGTGATGGTGTGGGGGGCTTTGCTGGTGACACTGGTGGGTGTGATGGTGTGGGGGGCTTTGCTGGTGACACTGTTGGGTGTGATGGTGTGGGGGGCTCTGCTGGTGACACTGTTGGGTGTGATGGTGTGTGGGGGGCTGTGCTGGTGACACTGTTGGGTGTGATGGTGTGGGTGACACTGTTGGGTGTGATGGTGTGGTGGGGCTGTGTTGGTGACACTGTTGGGTGTGATGGTGTGGTGGGGCTGTGCTGGTGACACTGTTGGGTGTGATGGTGTGTGGGGGGCTGTGCTGGTGACACTGTTGGGTGTGATGGTGTGGTGGGGCTGTGCTGGTGACACTGTTGGGTGTGATGGTGTGGGGGGCTGTGCTGGTGACACTTGGGTGTGATGGTGTGGGGGGGGGCTCTGCTGGTGACACTGTTGGGTGTGATGGTGTGAGGGGATTTGCTGGTGACACTGTTGGGTGTGATGGTGTGGTGGGGGGTTTCTGGTGACACTGTTGGGTGTGAGGGTGGGGGAGCTGTGCTGGTGACACTGTTGGGTGTGATGGTGTGTGGGGGGCTGTGCTGGTGACACTGTTGGGTGTGAGGGTGGGGGGGCTTTCCTGGTGACACTGTTGGGTGTGATGGTGTGTGGGGGGCTGTGCTGGTGACACTGTTGGGTGTGATGGTGTGGTGGGGCTGTGTTGGTGACACTGTTAGGTGTGATGGTGTGGTGGGGTTGTGTTGGTGACACTGTTGGGTGTGATGGTGTGGGGGGGGGCTGTGCTGGTGACACTGTTGGGTGTGATGGTGTGGTGGGGCTGTGTTGGTGACACTGTTGGGTGTGATCGTGTGGTGGGGCTGTGCTGGTGACACTGTTGGGTGTGATGGTGTGGTGGGGTTGTGTTGGTGACACTTTTGGGTGTGATGGTGTGGGGGAGCATTGCTGGTGACACTGTTGGGTGTGATGGTGTGGTGGGGTTGTGTTGGTGACACTGTTGGGTGTGATGGTGTGAGGGGCTTTGCTGGTGACACTGTTGGGTGTGAAGGTGTGCTGGGGCTTTGCTGGTGACACTGGTGGGTGTGATGGTGTGTGGGGGGCTGTGCTGGTGACACTGTTGGGTGTGATGGTGTGGTGGGGCTGTGTTGGTGACACTGTTGGGTGTGATCGTGTGGTGGGGCTGTGCTGGTGACACTGTTGGGTGTGATGGTGTGGTGGGGTTGTGTTGGTGACACTTTTGGGTGTGATGGTGTGGGGGAGCTTTGCTGGTGACACTGTTGGGTGTGATGGTGTGGTGGGGTTGTGTTGGTGACACTGTTGGGTGTGATGGTGTGAGGGGCTTTGCTGGTGACACTGTTGGGTGTGATGGTGTGGGGGGTTGTGTTGGTGACACTGTTGGGTGTGATGGTGTGGGGGGCTTTGCTGGAGACACTGTTGGGTGTGATGGTGTGGGGACCTTGGCTGGTGACACTGGTGGGTGTGATGGTGTGGGGGGCTTTGCTGGTGACACTGTTGGGTGTGATGGTGTGGGAAGGGTTTTGCTGGTGACACTGTTGGGTGTGATGATGTGGTGGGGTTGTGTTGGTGACACTGTTGGGTGTGATGGTGTGAGGGGCTTTGCTGGTGACACTGTTGGGTGTGATGGTGTGGGGGGTTGTGTTGGTGACACTTTTGGGTGTGATGGTGTGGGGGCCTTGGCTGGTGACACTGGTGGGTGTGATGGTGTGGGGGGCTTTGCTGGTGACACTGTTGGGTGTGATGCTGTGGGGGGGGGCTGTGCTGGTGACACTATTGGGTGTGATGGTGTGGTGGGGCTGTGTTGGTGACACTGTTGGGTGTGATCGTGTGGTGGGGCTGTGCTGGTGACACTGTTGGGTGTGATGGTGTGGTGGGGTTGTGTTGGTGACACTTTTGGGTGTGATGGTGTGGGGGAGCTTTGCTGGTGACACTGTTGGGTGTGATGGTGTGGTGGGGTTGTGTTGGTGACACTGTTGGGTGTGATGGTGTGAGGGGCTTTGCTGGTGACACTGTTGGGTGTGAAGGTGTGCTGGGGCTTTGCTGGTGACACTGGTGGGTGTGATGGTGTGTGGGGGGCTGTGCTGGTGACACTGTTGGGTGTGATGGTGTGGTGGGGCTGTGTTGGTGACACTGTTGGGTGTGATGGTGTGGGGGGCTTTGCTGGTGACACTGTTGGGTGTGATGGTGTGGGAAGGGTTTTGCTGGTGACACTGTTGGGTGTGATGGTGTGGTGGGGTTGTGTTGGTGACACTGTTGGGTGTGATCGTGTGGGAAGGGGTTTGCTGGTGACAATGTTGGGTGTGATGGTGTGGTGGGGCCGTTCTGGTGACACTGATGGGTGTGATGGTGTGGGGGGGGACTTTGCTGGTGACACTGATGGGTCTGATGATGTGGGGGGCTCTGCTGGTGACACTGCTGAGGATTATACTGGACCAGCAGGATGACCACAGCATCTTGCAGTTGCTGCTATTCCATCCGGTTTCTGTTTAGTTGAACCATCCTCCAAGCTGTGTAAGGGCTGTGTGACCACATAGGAGAGTTATGGGGGGCTCCACCATTTGACCCACTCTATACCGTCAACAGACCTGAACCCAATCCAGATGGTTTTGGGTGAACTGGACCGCAGAGTGAAGGCAAAAGGGCAACAAATGCTGAGGAAAAATCTGGAAACTCCTTCAAGACTGTGGGAGACCATTTCAGGTGACTACCTCTTGTATCTCTGGAGAGAAGCCAAAACTGTGCAGAGCAGTGACCACAGCACAAGGAGCTGGAATATAAGAGACTGTGCAGAGCAGTGACCACAGCACAAGGACCTGGAATATAAGAGACTGTGCAGAGCAGTGACCACAGCACAAGGACCTGGAGTATAAGAGACTGTGCAGAGCAGTGATCACAGCACAAGGACCTGGAGTATAAGAGACTATGCAGAGCAGTGATCACAGCACAAGGACCTGGAGTATAAGAGACTGTGCAGAGCAGTGATCACAGCACAAGGAACTGGAATATGAGAGACTGTGCAGAGCAGTGACCACAGCACAAGGACCTGGAATATAAGAGACTGTGCAGAGCAGTGACCACAGCACAAGGAGCTGGAATATAAGAGACTGTGCAGAGCAGTGACCACAGCACAAGGACCTGGAATATAAGAGACTGTGCAGAGCAGTGACCACAGCACAAGGACCTGGAGTATAAGAGACTATGCAGAGCAGTGATCACAGCACAAGGACCTGGAGTATAAGAGACTGTGCAGAGCAGTGATCACAGCACAAGGAACTGGAATATGAGAGACTGTGCAGAGCAGTGACCACAGCACAAGGACCTGGAATATAAGAGACTGTGCAGAGCAGTGACCACAGCACAAGGAGCTGGAATATAAGAGACTGTGCAGAGCAGTGACCACAGCACAAGGACCTGGAGTATAAGAGACTGTGCAGAGCAGTGATCACAGCACAAGGACCTGGAGTATAAGAGACTGTGCAGAGCAGTGATCACAGCACAAGGAACTGGAATAAGAGAGACTGTGCAGAGCAGTGACCACAGCACAAGGACCTGGAATATAAGAGACTGTGCAGAGCAGTGATCACAGCACAAGGACCTGGAGTATAAGAGACTGTGCAGAGCAGTGACCACCGCACAAGGACCTGGAGTATAAGAGACTGTGCAGAGCAGTGACCACAGCACAAGGACCTGGAGTATAAGAGACTGTGCAGAGCAGTGACCACCGCACAAGGACCTGGAGTATAAGAGACTGTGCAGAGCAGTGACCACGGCACAAGGACCTGGAGTATAAGAGACTGTGCAGAGCAGTGATCACAGCACAAGGACCTGGAGTATAAGAGACTGTGCAGAGCAGTGACCACAGCACAAGGACCTGGAGTATAAGAGACTGTGCAGAGCAGTGATCACAGCACAAGGAGCGGGAATATAAGAGACTGTGCAGAGCAGTGATCACAGCACAAGGACCTGGAATATAAGAGACTGTGCAGAGCAGTGACCACAGCACAAGGACCTGGAATATAAGAGACTGTGCAGAGCAGTGACCACAGCACAAGGAGCGGGAGTATAAGAGACTGTGCAGAGCAGTGATCACAGCACAAGGACCTGGAATATAAGAGACTGTGCAGAGCAGTGACCACAGCACAAGGACCTGGAGTATAAGAGACTGTGCAGAGCAGTGATCACAGCACAAGGACCTGGAGTATAAGAGACTGTGCAGAGCAGTGATCACAGCACAAGGAGCGGGAGTATAAGAGACTGTGCAGATCAGTGATCACAGCACAAGGACCTGGAGTATAAGAGACTGTGCAGAGCAGTGATCACAGCACAAGGACCTGGAATATAAGAGACTGTGCAGAGCAGTGACCACAGCACAAGGACCTGGAATATAAGAGACTGTGCAGAGCAGTGATCACAGCACAAGGACCTGGAATATAAGAGAGTTTCCGGGGTCAACAGCTGCACTTCAAATTCCCCTCCTGTATCCTGTAGAGCTCCCCCTAGAGGTGACTGTAAGATTACAAAATGAGGACGTGAATAACCTGTAGAGAATCCTTCCTTTTAGGGGCGAGACACGGGAAAGGCACGGAGGGCACATGTATAATACACCAGGTATCTCCTCTAATATACTGTATAATACACCAGGTATCTCCTCTATTATACTGTATAATACACCAGGCATCTCCTCTATTATACTGTATAATACACCAGGCATCTCCTCTATTATACTGTATAATACACCAGGTATCTCCTCTATTATACTGTATTATACACCAGGTATCTCCTCTATTATACTGTATAATACACCAGGTATCTCCTCTAATATACTGTATAATACACCAGGTATCTCCTCTATTATACTGTATAATACACCAGGCATCTCCTCTATTATACTGTATAATACACCAGGTATCTCCTCTATTATACTGTATAATACACCAGGTATCTCCTCTATTATACTGTATAATACACCAGGTATCTCCTCTAATATACTGTATAATACACCAGGTATCTCCTCTAATATACTGTATAATACACCAGGCATCTCCTCTATTATACTGTATAATACACCAGGTATCTCCTCTATTATACTGTATAATACACCAGGTATCTCCTCTATTATACTGTATAATACACCAGGTATCTCCTCTAATATACTGTATAATACACCAGGTATCTCCTCTAATATACTGTATAATACACCAGGCATCTCCTCTATTATACTGTATAATACACCAGGCATCTCCTCTATTATACTGTATAATACACCAGGTATCTCCTCTAATATACTGTATAATACACCAGGTATCTCCTCTATTATACTGTATAATACACCAGGTATCTCCTCTAATATACTGTATAATACACCAGGTATCTCCTCTAATATACTGTATAATACACCAGGCATCTCCTCTATTATACTGTATAATACACCAGGCATCTCCTCTATTATACTGTATAATACACCAGATGTCTCCTCTATTACACTGTATAATACACCAGGTATCTCCTCTATTATACTGTATAATACACCAGGTATCTCCTCTATTATACTGTATAATACACCAGGCATCACCTCTATTATACTGTATAATACACCAGGTATCTCCTCTATTATACTGTATAATACACCAGGTATCTCCTCTATTATACTGTATAATACACCAGGTATCTCCTCTATTATACTGTATAATACACCAGGTATCTCCTCTATTATACTGTATAATACACCAGGTATCTCCTCTATTATACTGTATAATACACCAGGTATCTCCTCTATTATACTGTATAATACACCAGGTATCTCCTCTATTATACTGTATAATACACCAGGTATCTCCTCTATTACACTATATAATACACCAGGCATCTCCTCTATTATACTGTATAATACACCAGGTATCTCCTCTATTATACTGTATAATAAACCAGGCATCTCCTCTATTATACGGTATAATACACCAGGTATCTCCTCTATTATACTGTATAATACACCAGGTATCTCCTCTATTATACTGTATAATACACCAGGTATCTCCTCTATTATACTGTATAATACACCAGGTATCTCCTCTATTATACAGTATAATACACCAGGTATCTCCTCTATTATACTGTATAATACACCAGGTATCTCCTCTATTATACTATATAATACACCAGGTATCTCCTCTATTATACTGTATAATACACCAGGCATCTCCTCTATTACACTGTATAATACACCAGGTATCTCCTCTATTACACTGTATAATACACCAGGTATCTCCTCTATTATACTGTATAATACACCAGGTATCTCCTCTATTATACTGTATAATACACCAGGCATCTCCTCTATTATACTGTATAATACACCAGGTATCTCCTCTATTATACTGTATAATACACCAGGTATCTCCTCTATTATACTGTATAATACACCAGGCATCTCCTCTATTATACTGTATAATACACCAGGTATCTCCTCTATAATACTGTATAATACACCAGGTATCTCCTCTATTATACTGTATAATACACCAGGTATCTCCTCTATTATACAGTATAATACACCAGGTATCTCCTCTATTATACTGTATAATACACCAGGTATCTCCTCTATTATACTATATAATACACCAGGTATCTCCTCTATTATACTGTATAATACACCAGGCATCTCCTCTATTATACTGTATAATACACCAGGTATCTCCTCTATTACACTGTATAATACACCAGGTATCTCCTCTATTATACTGTATAATACACCAGGTATCTCCTCTATTATACTGTATAATACACCAGGCATCTCCTCTATTATACTGTATAATACACCAGGTATCTCCTCTATTATACTGTATAATACACCAGGTATCTCCTCTATTATACTGTATAATACACCAGGCATCTCCTCTATTATACTGTATAATACACCAGGTATCTCCTCTATTATACTGTATAATACACCAGGTATCTCCTCTATTATACTGTATAATACACCAGGTATCTCCTCTATTATACTGTATAATACACCAGGTATCTCCTCTATTATACTGTATAATACACCAGATATCTCCTCTATTATACTGTATAATACACCAGGCATCACCTCTATTATACTGTATAATACACCAGGTATCTCCTCTATTATACTGTATAATACACCAGGTATCTCCTCTATTATACTGTATAATACACCAGGTATCTCCTCTATTATACTATATAATACACCAGGCATCTCCTCTATTATACTGTATAATACACCAGGTATCTCCTCTATTATACTGTATAATACACCAGGCATCTCCTCTATTATACTGTATAATACACCAGGCATCTCCTCTATTATACTATATAATAAACCAGGCATCTCCTCTATTATACTATATAATACACCAGGTATCTCCTCTACTATACTGTATAATACACCAGGCATCTCCTCTATTATACTGTATAATACACCAGGCATCTCCTCTATTATACTGTATAATACACCAGGCATCTCCTCTATTATACTGTATTATACACCAGGCATCTCCTCTATTATACCGTATAATACACCAGGCATCTCCTCTATTATACCGTATTATACACCAGGCATCTCCTCTATTATACCGTATAATACACCAGGTATCTCCTCTATTATACCGTATAATACACCAGGTATCTCCTCTATTATACTGTATAATACACCAGGTATCTCCTCTATTATACTGTATAATACACCAGGTATCTCCTCTATTATACTGTATAATACACCAGGTATCTCCTCTATTATACTGTATAATACACCAGGTATCTCCTCTAATATACTGTATAATACACCAGGCATCTCCTCTATTATACTGTATAATACACCAGGCATCTCCTCTATTATACTGTATAATACACCAGGTATCTCCTCTATTATACTGTATAATACACCAGGCATCTCCTCTATTATACTGTATAATACACCAGGTATCTCCTCTATTACACTGTATAATACACCAGGTATCTCCTCTATTATACTGTATAATACACCAGGTATCTCCTCTAATATACTGTATAATACACCAGGCATCTCCTCTATTATACTGTATAATACACCAGGTATCTCCTCTATTATACTGTATAATACACCAGGTATCTCCTCTATTATACTGTATAATACACCAGGTATCTCCTCTATTATACTGTATAATACACCAGGTATCTCCTCTATTATACTGTATAATACACCAGGCATCTCCTCTATTATACTGTATAATACACCAGGTGTCTCCTCTATTATACTGTATAATACACCAGGTATCTCCTCTATTATACTGTATAATACACCAGGTATCTCCTCTATTATACTGTATAATACACCAGGTATCTCCTCTAATATACTGTATAATACACCAGGTATCTCCTCTATTATACTGTATAATACACCAGGTATCTCCTCTATTATACTGTATAATACACCAGGTATCTCCTCTATTATACTGTATAATACACCAGGTATCTCCTCTATTATACTGTATAATACACCAGGTATCTCCTCTATTATACTGTATAATACACCAGGTATCTCCTCTATTATACTGTATAATACACCAGGTATCTCCTCTATTATACTGTATAATACACCAGGTATCTCCTCTATTATACTGTATTATACACCAGGTATCTCCTCTATTATACTGTATAATACACCAGGTATCTCCTCTATTATACTGTATAATACACCAGGTATCTCCTCTATTATACTGTATAATACACCAGGTATCTCCTCTATTATATGGTATTGTACACCAGGTATTATATTGTATGATACCCCGGCTCCTCCTGTATATCACATAGCCAGAGCTGTCGCCCCCCTTCCTGTCGGTTTGTGGTGGGGGGATTATCCTCGCTCACATCTCTGCCATATGTCACGGCTCCCAGCCCCCATCCTCTGCCTCCTGGGAGGGAATGAGTGTCAGCTCATGCGCAGTATCAGGCGCAGCCTTACATAAAGCGCCCACATCCAGGCGGCACAGATGGGTCACCTTCCCTGTGCAGCGCCTCCAGCAGGTCCCCCTGACACCTGCAGTGTTATTACAGGGGGAGGGGGCTGCACCCCAGCTCTCGGCCATCATCTGCTGTTATACAGGGGAAGGCGGCTGTGACCTTCATCAATGACATCCATGGGCCTGGGGACACAAGCATCCCAAATATCTGCAGGAGGACACCGAGGTGTCCAGGGTACAATAGAGGTGTCCAGGGTACAATACAGGGGTGTCCAGGGTACAATACAGGGGTGTCCAGGGTACAATACAGAGGTGTCCAGGGTACAATACAGAGGCCTCCAGGGTACAATACAGAGGTGTCCAGGGTACAATACAGAGGTGTCCAGGGTACAATACAGAGATCTCCAGGGGTACAATACAGGGGTGTCCAGGGTACAATACAGAGGTGTCCAGGGGTACAATACAGAGGTGTCCAGGGTACAATACAGAGATCTCCAGGGGTACAATACAGGGGTGTCCAGGGTACAATACAGAGATCTCCAGGGGTACAATACAGGGGTGTCCAGGGGTACAATACAGAGGTGTCCAGGGGTACAATACAGAGGTGTCCAGGGGTACAATACAGAGGTGTCCAGGGTACAATACAGGGGTGTCCAGGGGTACAATACAGAGGTGTCCAGGGTACAATACAGAGGTGTCCAGGGGTACAATACAGAGGTGTCCAGGGGTACAATACAGAGGTGTCCAGGGGTACAATACAGAGGTGTCCAGGGGTACAATACAGAGGTGTCCAGGGTACAATACAGAGGTGTCCAGGGTACAATACAGAGGTGTCCAGGGTACAATACAGAGGTGTCCAGGGTACAATACAGGGGTGTCCAGGGGTACAATACAGGGGTGTCCAGGGGTACAATACAGAGGTGTCCAGGGGTACAATACAGGGGTGTCCAGGGTACAATACAGAGGTGTCCAGGGTACAATACAGAGGTGTCCAGGGGTACAATACAGAGGTGTCCAGGGGTACAATACAGAGGTGTCCAGGGGTACAATACAGAGGCCTCCAGGGTACAATACAGAGGTGTCCAGGGTACAATACAGAGGTGTCCAGGGTACAATACAGGGGTGTCCAGGGTACAATACAGAGGTGTCCAGGGGTACAATACAGGGGTGTCCAGGGTACAATACAGGGGTGTCCAGGGGTACAATACAGAGGTGTCCAGGGGTACAATACAGAGGTGTCCAGGGGTACAATACAGAGGTGTCCAGGGTACAATACAGAGATCTCCAGGGGTACAATACAGAGGTGTCCAGGGTACAATACAGAGGTGTCCAGGGTACAATACAGAGGTGTCCAGGGGTACAATACAGGGGTGTCCAGGGTACAATACAGAGGTGTCCAGGGGTACAATACAGGGGTGTCCAGGGTACAATACAGAGGTGTCCAGGGGTACAATACAGAGGTGTCCAGGGGTACAATACAGAGGTCTCCAGGGGTACAATACAGGGGTGTCCAGGGTACAATACAGAGGTGTCCAGGGGTACAATACAGAGATCTCCAGGGGTACAATACAGAGGTGTCCAGGGTACAATACAGAGGTGTCCAGGGTACAATACAGAGGTGTCCAGGGGTACAATACAGGGGTGTCCAGGGTACAATACAGAGGTGTCCAGGGGTACAATACAGAGGTGTGCAGGGTACAATACAGAGGTGTCCAGGGTACAATACAGAGGTGTCCAGGGGTACAATACAGAGGTGTCCAGGGGTACAATACAGAGGTCTCCAGGGGTACAATACAGGGGTGTCCAGGGCAGGGCCGGTTCTAGACAAAGTGGGGCCCTGGGCAAAACTAAAAATGGGGCCCCAAAATTTAACTATTTTATGACCAGTCACAGTCAGCAAGAGGCTCCCTTTAGTATGGTAAAACAAACTGTAATTTTGGAGAATTTTATTGGAGATAGATAGCTGATAGGAAGATTGATGGGCAGCACGGTGGCTCAGTGGTTAGCACTACAGCCTTGCAGCCCTGGTCAACATCTGCAACATCTGTGTCTGCGTGGGTTTCCTCCCACACTCCAAAAAATTACTGGTAGGTTGATTAGACTTGTGAGGCCCATTGGGAAGAGGGACCGATATTTTCTGAAAGCAGACACTTGCCCCATTTTCAAAATAGCATCAAAGAGTTTATAGACACCTTCATGCAACTTTGATTCGAAATAAAACATTTTACAAAAAAATACTTAAAATTTCCCTTTGATGGCAAAAAATGTGCTCCAAACAGAAACTATTTACCTTCACATCTCCTAAATGTAATAGATGGACATGTGTAGAGTTCACAAATGTCCCATAATGATATGTTCACATAAATAAATCATCATAATATCACTAACACTGTAATAACTAGATATCTGCTTTTCAGCTAGAAAATTCACACAGACGTATCATTGTCTGCTCCTTACACAATGGTAACCCAAATAAATAACTATATATCCATAAACCCCTCTAATGAGATAATAAAGTCACTTTTAGATGTCTCCGATGTATCAGCCGCACAATAACAGAACCCTCCGCGCTTCATAAGAATGAGAGTGAGAACGTCATAACATGGGTGTAAATAATGGGGGATGGTGGGAGATAAAAACTTTATTCCAGGACATGTGTGTGTTTTTGGTGTTACATATAACTTTATGGACATGTTCTGGATTTGAATGTTCATCGTATCAGTCAATTTTCCCAACAACAAAAAACTAGCACAAAATAAAAGGGAATAGGAGAGAAATCGTGTTCTTAGATAGTTCTGCATAGAGAAGGGTTAAAAACATGAATATTAGTTGATATTATCCTTCTCAGAATGTAGTAACATATAAAGTGAATATTTCCATTATCTGTGAGGTGCAGCAGCTCCTGTGTGCTGCTAATACTCCCTGCAGGCTGATGGCTAAGAATCTGGAGGGGGGGAGGACACTTCAGGGGGCTATATCTCTGGCTCTGTGAGACATAGAACCTCACTTCTTTTTTCCTATGAAAGAAGAGAGTCTCCTCTTTTATATGAATCTAAATTTGTGTTTCTAAGTTTTAGGAAAATGGAGATATTAACTGTTGAACTGCCGTTGGGAGTGATTTTTATATATAAAAATGGCACCTGATATTCTCACTTTAAACCTGAATATCTCTGGATCCCTGGCACCTAGAAACACAATTCAAGATTCATTTGAAAGAAGAGATTCTCCCCTTTCAGGGGGCCCTGGGCAATTGCCACCTTTGCCTACCCATAGCGCCGGCCCTGGTCCAGGGTACAATACAGAGGTGTCCAGGGGTACAATACAGAGGTGTCCAGGGTACAATACAGAGGTGTCCAGGGGTACAATACAGAGGTGTCCAGGGGTACAATACAGAGGTCTCCAGGGGTACAATACAGAGGTGTCCAGGGTACAATACTGGGGTGTCCAGGGTACAATACAGAGGTGTCCAGGGTACAATACAGAGGTGTCCAGGGTACAATACAGAGGTGTCCAGGGTACAATACAGAGGTGTCCAGGGGTACAATACAGAGGTGTCCAGGGTACAATACAGAGGTGTCCAGGGTACAATACTGGGGTGTCCAGGGTACAATACAGAGGTGTCCAGGGTACAATACAGAGGTGTCCAGGGGTACAATACAGAGGCCTCCAGGGTACAATACAGAGGTGTCCAGGGTACAATACAGAGGTGTCCAGGGGTACAATACAGGGGTGTCCAGGGTACAATACAGGGGTGTCCAGGGTACAATACAGAGGTGTCCAGGGGTACAATACAGAGGTGTCCAGGGTACAATACAGAGGTGTCCAGGGGTACAATACAGAGGCCTCCAGGGTACAATACAGAGGTGTCCAGGGGTACAATACAGAGGTGTCCAGGGTACAATACAGAGGTGTCCAGGGTACAATACAGAGGTGTCCAGGGGTACAATACAGAGGTGTTCAGGGTACAATACAGAGGTGTCCAGGGGTACAATACAGAGGTGTTCAGGGTACAATACAGGGGTGTCCAGGGGTACAATACAGAGGTCTCCAGGGTACAATACAGGGGTGTCCAGGGGTACAATACAGGGGTGTCCAGGGGTACAATACAGAGGTGTCCAGGGGTACAATACAGAGGTGTCCAGGGGTTCAATACAGAGGTGTCCAGGGTACAATACAGGGGTGTCCAGGGTACAATACAGAGGGTCCAGGGGTACAATACAGAGGTGTCCAGGGTACAATACAGGGGTGTCCAGGGTACAATACAGAGGTGTCCAGGGGTACAATACACAGGTCTCTAGGGGTACAATACACAGGTCTCCAGGGTACAATACAGAGGTGTCCAGGGGTACAATACAGAGGTGTCCAGGGGTACAATACAGAGGTGTCCAGGGTACAATACAGAGGTGTCCAGGGTACAATACAGAGGTGTCCAGGGGTACAATACAGGGGTGTCCAGGGTACAATACAGAGGTGTCCAGGGGTACAATACAAGGGTGTCCAGGGTACAATACAGGGGTGTCCAGGGGTACAAAACAGAGGTGTCCAGGGGTACAATACAGAGATCTCCAGGGGTACAATACAGAGGTGTCCAGGGGTACAATACAGAGGTGTCCAGGGGTACAATACAGAGGTGTCCAAGGGTACAATACAGAGATCTCCAGGAGTACAATACAGAGGTCTCCAGGGGTACAATACAGAGGTGTCCAGGGGTTAGCACTGCGAAGTAAGAGGGTTACAGATTCCTGATGGAACGCCAGATATCGCGGTGAGTGTTCTAACTATCTGTCCCTTATTTGCACTATAGGCACCTTGCCCTAAAGCTACCCTACGGCCGTTTCGCCGCCATGATGCGGCTTCACAGTGTTAACCCTTCAATATCAGCACTTCTTTTGCAACCTATGAGGGTCTTGTAACACAAACAGTTACAATTACAATATTTATAAACACACTCTGGTTGATACAATTAACTGGCAACATAACACTGATTGTATCTACAGAACAAAGCAATACTGATCTAGGATTTACATCTGCAGACCTGCACATTAAGTAGGAGAACAGACAGGGGTCCACTCCTACTTATGAGGGGAATCTATTACACTAGAGAAAATGAGAAAATATTTTTAAATGTAATAATAAAAGTAAAATTTTACAGCCTCCTTTTCCTTCTCCCAGTCCCCTTTCCCTTTAAATTAAATTAGTTAAAGGGAACCTACCACCACGAAACTACCTATAAAGGTAGGACGTGAGGATAGTCCTTTTAAGGGCTAATCCTCACGTCCCCGCAATGTTTTGAAAAGTTTTATTGCCCCAATATTCAAATTTCCTTATGCGGCTACTGGGGTGTGGAGTAGCCGCATCTGAGGTTACACGGGGCGGCTACTCCTCTTTCTCTTTCTCCTCCTACCGAAAATCTTCGGCGCGCAGCCACGAGGAGCTGCGTGCCCTCGTCCGACAAATCTGCTGTCTGCGCATGCTGATTTTTGGTAGGAGGAGAAAAGAGGCTACCGGGGCGTGGAGTAGCCTCCCCGTGTAACCTCAGATGCGGCTACTCCACGCCCCAGTAGCCGCATAAGGAAATTTGAATATTGGGGCAATAAAACGGTCTGATACCAGGGGGTGATACTGGCTGATACCAGGGGGTGATACTGGCTGATACCAGGGGGTGATACTGGCTGATACCAGGGGGTGATACGGGCTGATACCAGGGGGGTGATACTGGCTGATACCAGGGAGTGATACTGGCTGATACCAGGGGGGTGATACTGGCTGATACCAGGGGAGTGATACGGGCTGATGCCAGGGGGTGATACTGGCTGATACCAGGGGGGTGATACTGGCTGATACCAGGGGGGTGATACGGGCTGATGCCAGGGGGTGATACTGGCTGATGCCAGGGGGTGATACTGGCTGATGCCAGGGGGGTGATACTGGCTGATATCAGGGGGGTGATACTGGCTGATACCAGGGGGTGATACTGGCTGATACCAGGGGAGTGATACTGGCTGATACCAGGGGGGTGATACTGGCTGATACCAGGGGGTGATACTGGCTGATGCCTGGGGGTGATACTGGCTGATACCAGGGGAGTGATACTGGCTGATACCAGGGGGGTGATACTGGCTGATACCAGGGGGTGATACTGGCTGATGCCAGGGGGTGATACTGGCTGATACCAGGGGGTGATACTGGCTGATACCAGAGGGGTGATACTGGCTGATACCAGGGGGTGATACTGGCTGATACCAGGGGGGTGATACTGGCTGATACCAGGGGGTGATACTGGCTGATGCCTGGGGGTGATACTGGCTGATACCAGGGGAGTGATACTGGCTGATACCAGGGGGGTGATACTGGCTGATACCAGGGGGTGATACTGGCTGATGCCAGGGGGTGATACTGGCTGATACCAGGGGGTGATACTGGCTGATACCAGGGGGTGATACTGGCTGATACCAGGGGGTGATACTGGCTGATACCAGGGGGGTGATACTGGCTGATACCAGGGGGGTGATACTGGCTGATACCAGGGGGGTGATACTGGCTGATACCAGGGGGGTGATACTGGCTGATACCAGGGGGTGATACTGGCTGATACCAGGGGGTGATACTGGCTGATACAGGGGGTGATACTGGCTGATACAGGGGGTGATACTGGCTGATACCAGGGGGATGATACTGGCTGATACCAGGGGGATGATACTGGCTGATACCAGGGGGGTGATACTGGCTGATACCAGGGGGGTGATACTGGCTGATACCAGGGGGTGATACCGGCTGATACCAGGGGGGTGATACTGGCTGATACCAGGGGGTGATACTGGCTGATACCAGGGGGGTGATACTGGCTGATACCAGGGGGATGATACTGGCTGATACCAGGGGGGTGATACTGGCTGATACCAGGGGGGTGATACTGACTGATACCAGGGGGGTGATACTGGCTGATACCAGGGGGTGATACTGGCTGATACAGGGGGTGATACTGGCTGATGCCAGGGGGTGATACTGGCTGATACCAGGGGGATGATACTGGCTGATACCAGGGGGATGATACTGGCTGATACCAGGGGGTGATACTGGCTGATACCAGGGGGTGATACTGGCTGATACCAGGGGGTGATACTGGCTGATACCAGGGGGTGATACTGGCTGATGCCAGGGGGTGATACTGGCTGATACCAGGGGGTGATACTGGCTGATACCAGGGGGTGATACTGGCTGATGCCAGGGGATGATACTGGCTGATGCCAGGGGGGTGATACTGGCTGATACCAGGGGGTGATACTGGCTGATACCAGGGGGGTGATACTGGCTGATACCAGGGGGGTGATACTGGCTGATGCCAGGTGGTGGGGGGTGATACTGGCTGATACCAGGGGGTGATACTGGCTGATACCAGGGGGTGATACTGGCTGATACCAGGGGGGTGATACTGACTGATACCAGGGGGGTGATACTGGCTGATACCAGGGGGTGATACTGGCTGATACCAGGGGGGTGATACTGGCTGATACCAGGGGGTGATACTAGCTGATGCCAGGGGGTGATACTGGCTGATACCAGGGGGGTGATACTGGCTGATACCAGGGGGGTGATACTGGCTGATACCAGGGGGGTGATACTAGCTGATGCCAGGGGGTGATACTGGCTGATACCAGGGGGGTGATACTGGCTGATACCAGGGGGTGATACTGGCTGATACCAGGGGGTGATACTGGCTGATACAAGGGGGTGATACTGGCTGATGCCAGGGGGGTGATACTGGCTGATACCAGGGGGGTGATACTGGCTGATATCAGGGGGGTGATACTGGCTGATACCAGGGGGGTGATACTGGCTGATACCAGGGGGTGATACTGGCTGATGCCAGGGGGGTGATACTGACTGATACCAGGGGGTGATACTGGCTGATACCAGGGGGTGATACTGGCTGATGCCAGGGGGGTGATACTGGCTGATACCAGGGGGTGATACTGGCTGATACCAGGGGGTGATACTGGCTGATACCAGGGGGTGATACTGGCTGATACCAGGGGGGTGATACTGGCTGATACCAGGGGGTGATACTGGCTGATACCAGGGGGGTGATACTGGCTGATACCAGGGGGGTGATACTGACTGATACCAGGGGGTGATACTGGCTGATGCCAGGGGGGTGATACTGGCTGATGCCAGGGGGGTGATACTGGCTGATACCAGGGGGTGATACTGGCTGATACCAGGGGGTGATACTGGCTGATACCAGGGGGGTGATACTGACTGATACCAGGGGGTGATACTGGCTGATACCAGGGGGGTGATACTGACTGATACCAGGGGGTGATACTGGCTGATACCAGGGGGGTGATACTGGCTGATACCAGGGGGGTGATACTGGCTGATACCAGGGGGTGATACTGGCTGATACAGGGGGTGATACTGGCTGATACCAGGGGGATGATACTGGCTGATACCAGGGGGTGATACGGGCTGATACCAGGGGGTGATACTGGCTGATACCAGGGGGGTGATACTGGCTGATACCAGGGGGTGATACTGGCTGATACCAGGGGGGTGATACTGGCTGATACAGGGGGTGATACTGGCTGATACCAGGGGGATGATACTGGCTGATACCAGGGGGATGATACTGGCTGATGCCAGGGGGTGATACTGGCTGATACCAGGGGGGTGATACTGGCTGATACCAGGGGGGTGATACTGGCTGATACCAGGGGGTGATACCGGCTGATACCAGGGGGGTGATACTGGCTGATACCAGGGGGGTGATACTGGCTGATACCAGGGGGTGATACTGGCTGATACCAGGGGGTGATACTGGCTGATACCAGGGGGTGATACTGGCTGATACCAGGGGGTGATACTGGCTGATACAGGGGGTGATACTGGCTGATACCAGGGGGTGATACTGACTGATACCAGGGGGTGATACTGGCTGATACCAGGGGGATGATACTGGCTGATACCAGGGGGGTGATACTGGCTGATACCAGGGGGGTGATACTGACTGATACCAGGGGGGTGATACTGGCTGATACCAGGGGGTGATACTGGCTGATACAGGGGGTGATACTGGCTGATACCAGGGGGGTGATACTGGCTGATACCAGGGGGGTGATACTGGCTGATACCAGGGGGTGATACTGGCTGATACCAGGGGGTGATACTGGCTGATACCAGGGGGTGATACTGGCTGATACCAGGGGGTGATACTGGCTGATGCCAGGGGGTGATACTGGCTGATGCCAGGGGGGTGATACTGGCTGATACCAGGGGGTGATACTGGCTGATGCCAGGGGGTGATACTGGCTGATACCAGGGGGTGATACTGGCTGATACCAGGGGGTGATACTGGCTGATGCCAGGGGATGATACTGGCTGATGCCAGGGGGGTGATACTGGCTGATACCAGGGGGTGATACTGGCTGATACCAGGGGGGTGATACTAGCTGATGCCAGGGGGTGATACTGGCTGATACCAGGGGGGTGATACTGGCTGATACCAGGGGGGTGATACTGGCTGATACCAGGGGGGTGATACTAGCTGATGCCAGGG
Organism: Engystomops pustulosus; assembly: GCF_040894005.1. Lineage (NCBI taxonomy): Eukaryota > Metazoa > Chordata > Amphibia > Anura > Leptodactylidae > Engystomops > Engystomops pustulosus. Next base: position 82,459 of record NW_027285055.1, read on the forward strand.
GGTGATACTGGCTGATACCAGGGGGGTGATACTGGCTGATACCAGGGGGGTGATACTGGCTGATACCAGGGGGGTGATACTGACTGATACCAGGGGGTGATACTGGCTGATACAGGGGGTGATACTGGCTGATACCAGGGGGATGATACTGGCTGATACCAGGGGGATGATACTGGCTGATACCAGGGGGTGATACTGGCTGATACCAGGGGGTGATACTGGCTGATACCAGGGGGTGATACTGGCTGATACCAGGGGGGTGATACTGGCTGATACCAGGGGGTGATACTGGCTGATGCCAGAGGGATGATACTGGCTGATACCAGGGGGTGATACTGGCTGATACCAGGGGGGTGATACTGGCTGATACCAGGGGGGTGATACTGACTGATACCAGGGGGTGATACTGGCTGATACCAGGGGGTGATACTGGCTGATACCAGGGGGTGATACTGGCTGATACCAGGGGGGTGATACTGGCTGATGCCAGGGGGTGATACTGGCTGATACCAGGGAGTGATACTGGCTGATACCAGGGGGTGATACTGGCTGATACCAGGGGGTGATACTGGCTGATACCAGGGGGATGATACTGGCTAATACCAGGGGGTGATACTGGCTGATACCAGGGGGTGATACTGACTGATACCAGGGGAGTGATACTGGCTGATGCCAGGGGGTGATACTGGCTGATGCCAGGGGGTGATACTGGCTGATGCCAGGGGGTGATAATGCCATGGAGGAATGATGCCAGGGGAAGGGATCACGTGCCACCATTTGACCTTCAATTGCCCTTCCTCCATTTTTACAGACGACAATTTGGCTGCTTCTTATTTCCAAATCAAGTGCCCCCGAGTGGCTCCATATGACAGACATGAAATATTAACCCATTGTGTAGCAGGATCTCCCCCTCCCCCGGCCATGAGTCAGAGGATGTGATTCCAAGCTCCTTACTGGCAGTGCTCGTCTCATTGTGCCTGCTCCCTGCCCACTCCCATCTCTGCCTTCTCTCCGCTCCCTCCACCATCTTCTCTTCTCTCTATAGTGAATGACCTCATCTCATTTCCCAAGGCTTCTCCTTCTCTCCTTCTCCTGAGTGTGACAGACGTACAGACACCGCATTGCGCCGTGCAAACAATTATCCACAACCCAGCGCCTGGAATCAACCCAAACATACCACCAATAGCTAACCAGGGAGATCCAACATCTACAGTAAGCAAGGGGCAAACACAGGGGTCACATAGAGGAGGGCGAATCCAGAAGGTCTACAAGGTCATGGACACATCAACAGAACTGATCAAGGCACTGCAAGGCTCCCAGTCATCTGTCAGGACCAACAAGAGCTCCAGGCAATCTTCTCAGGAATGTGGAGACCTCCAAGGGATCTGTCAGGACCATAGAGAGCTCCAAATGATCTGCTCAGGACTATGAAGAGCTTCAGATGATCTGCTCAAGAATATGGAAACCTCCATGTGATCTGCTGAGGGCCATGAAGACCTCCAGATGATCTGCTCAGGACCATGAAGAGGTCCAGATGATCTGCTCAGGACCATGAAGAGCTCCAGATGATCTGCTCAGGACCATGAAGAGCTTCAGATGATCTGCTCAGGAACATGAAGAGGTCCATATGAAATGTTCAGGGCCATGAAGACCTCTAGATGATCTGTTCAGGGCCATGAAGACCTCCAGATGATCTGCTCAGGACCATGAAGACCTCCAGATGATCTGCTCAGGACCATGAAGAGCTCCAGATGATCTGCTCATGACCATGAAGAGGTCCATATGATCTGTTCAGGGCCATGAAGACCTCCAGATGATCTGTTCAGGGCCATGAAGAGCTCCAGATGATCTGTTCAGGACCATGACGACCTCCAGATGATCTGCTCAGGACCATGGATAGCTCGTGCAGGCTGAGGACCATGGATAGCTCGTGCAGGCTGAGGAACCCTGGATAGCTCCTGCAGGCTGAGGACCATGGATAGCTCCTGCAGGCTGAGGACCATGGATAGCTCCTGCAGGCTGAGGACCATGGATAGCTCGTGCAGGCTGAGGACCCTGGATAGCTCCTGCAGGCTGAGGACCCTGGATAGCTCGTGCAGGCTGAGGACCATGGATAGCCCCTGCAGGCTGAGGACCCTGCATAGCTCCTGCAGGCTGAGGACCCTGCATAGCCCCTGCAGGCCAGAGCTGAGGACCGTGGTGACACGGCATACTCACCCCCATGTTGTCGGTGTCGGGCAGAGCTCGGGCGGATGCAGTGAGGAGCTGCTGCTGCTGGCGGGTGAGGCTTGTGCTGCTGCGGCTTCTCCCTCCCGCGCCCGCTCGTCTCCCTCCTCTCACACAGTTGGTCCCTCATATGCTGCAGTCACCTAGGCCACACCCCCGGCACGCTCTCCGCCAATCAGCGGCCGGGACGCGTCCTCCCCACCTGTCACCCCGACGCTCCCGCCCCTTTTATTGCAGCTGTTACATTCTTGAAGGTGAGTGCAAGTGTGAACTGAGCGTGCGGCAAGTGCGAGCGGCTGTGAGTCCAGTGTGAGTGCGGACTATGGGGGAAGCTGAGTTTGAGCATGAAAGAGATGAATTGTGTGTAAATGTGCAGTATGGGGCAGGAGCTGAGTGTGCACTATGGGGCAGGAGCTGAGTGTGAGTGTGCACTAAGGTGGGAGCTGAGTGTTAGTGTGCACTAAGGTGGGAGCTGAGTGTTAGTGTGCACTAAGGTGGGAGGTGAGTGTGCTATAGGGGGGGGGGCTGAGTGTGAGTGTGCACTATGGGGGGGCTGAGTGTGAGTGTGCACTATGGGGCAGGAGCTGAGTGTGCACTAAGGTGGGAGCTGAGTGTGCTATAGTGAGGGCTGAGTGTGAGTGTGCTATAGTGAGGGCTGAGTGTGAGTGTTCTCTATGGGGGAGCTGAGTGTGAGTGTGCACTATAGGAGGAGCTGAGTGTGAGTGTGCACTAAGGTGGGAGGTGAGTGTGCTATAGGGGGGGGGCTGAGTGTGAGTGTGCACTATGGGGGGGCTGAGTGTGAGTGTGCACTATGGGGCAGGAGCTGAGTGTGCACTAAGGTGGGAGCTGAGTGTGCTATAGTGAGGGCTGAGTGTGAGTGTTCTCTATGGGGGAGCTGAGTGTGAGTGTGCACTATAGGAGGAGCTGAGTGTGAGTGTGCACTAAGGTGGGAGCTGAGTGTTAGTGTGCACTATGGGGGGAGCTGAGTGTTAGTGTGCACTAAGGTGGGAGCTGAGTGTGCTATAGTGAGGGCTGAGTGTGAGTGTTCTCTATGGGGGAGATGAGTGTGAGTGTGCACTATGGGAGGAGCTGAGTGTGAGTGTGCACTATGGGAGGAGCTGAGTGTGAGTGTGCACTATGGGAGGAGCTGAGTGTGAGTGTGCACTATGGGGCAGGAGCTGAGTGTGCACTAAGGTGGGAGCTGAGTGTGAGTGTGCACTAAGGTGGGAGCTGAGTGTTAGTGTGCACTAAGGTGGGAGCTGAGTGTGCTATAGTGAGGGCTGAGTGTGAGTGTTCTCTATGGGGGAGCTGAGTGTGAGTGTGCACTATGGGAGGAGCTGAGTGTGAGTGTGCACTATGGGGGGAGCTGAGTGTTAGTGTGCACTAAGGTGGGAGCTGAGTGTGCTATAGGGGGGGCTGAGTGTGAGTGTGCCCTATGGGGGGAGCTGAGTGTGAGTGTGCACTAAGGTGGGAGCTGAGTGTGAGTGTGCACTATGGGAGGAGCTGAGTGTGAGTGTGCACTAAGTAGGGAGCTGAGTGTTAGTGTGCACTAAGGTGGGAGCTGAGTGTGCTATAGTGAGGGCTGAGTGTGAGTGTTCTCTATGGGGGAGCTGAGTGTGAGTGTGCACTATGGGAGGAGCTGAGTGTGAGTGTGCACTAAGGTGGGAGCTGAGTGTTAGTGTGCACTATGGGGGGAGCTGAGTGTTAGTGTGCAGTAAGGTGGGAGCTGAGTGTGCTATAGTGAGGGCTGAGTGTGAGTGTTCTCTATGGGGGAGCTGAGTGTGAGTGTGCACTATGGGAGGAGCTGAGTGTGAGTGTGCACTATGGGAGGAGCTGAGTGTGCACTGTGGGAGGAGCTGAGTGTGAGTGTTCTCTATGGGGGAGCTGAGTGTTAGTGTGCACTAAGGTGGGAGCTGAGTGTGCACTAAGGTGGGAGCTGAGTGTGAGTGTGCACTATGGGAGGAGCTGAGTGTTAGTGTGCACTAAGGTGGGAGCTGAGTGTGCTATAGGGGGGGGGCTGAGTGTGAGTGTGCCCTATGGGGGGAGCTGAGTGTGCACTAAGGTGGGAGCTGAGTGTGAGTGTGCACTATGGGAGGAGCTGAGTGTTAGTGTGCACTAAGGTGGGAGCTGAGTGTGCTATAGGGGGGGGGCTGAGTGTGAGTGTGCCCTATGGGGGGAGCTGAGTGTGCACTAAGGTGGGAGCTGAGTGTGAGTGTGCACTATGGGGGGAGCTGAGTGTTAGTGTGCACTAAGGTGGGAGCTGAGTGTGCTATAGTGAGGGCTGAGTGTGAGTGTTCTCTATGGGGGAGCTGAGTGTGAGTGTGCACTATGGGAGGAGCTGAGTGTGAGTGTGCACTATGGGAGGAGCTGAGTGTGAGTGTGCACTATGGGAGGAGCTGAGTGTGAGTGTTCTCTATGGGGGAGCTGAGTGTTAGTGTGCACTAAGGTGGGAGCTGAGTGTGAGTGTGCACTAAGGTGGGAGCTAAGTGTTAGTGTGCACTATGGGGGGAGCTGAGTGTTAGTGTGCACTAAGGTGGGAGCTGAGTGTGCACTAAGGTGGGAGCTGAGTGTGCTATAGGGGGGGGGCTGAATGTGAGTGTGCACTATGGGGGGAGCTGAGTGTGAGTGTGCACTAAGATGGGAGCTGAGTGTGAGTGTGCACTATGGGAGGAGCTGAGTGTGAGTGTGCACTAAGGTGGGAGCTGAGTGTTAGTGTGCACTAAGGTGGGAGCTGAGTGTTAGTGTGCACTAAGGTGGGAGCTGAGTGTGCACTAAGGTGGGAGCTGACAGTAAGTGTGCTATAGGGGGGGCTGAGTGTGAGTGTGCTCTATGGGGGGAGCTGAGTGTGAGTGTGCACTAAGGTGGGAGCTGACAGTAAGTGTGCTATGGGGGGGGGGCTGAGTGTGTTCCTCTGAGGGAGCTGACTGTACACAGTAAGGAAGGGCCCCATATATTAGTGACGCTGTACATCCCCCTACATGATATATATAATCTTCTCCAATCTTCTGCAGGAGACATCACTGCCCCCCCCCATACGGCACTCGGGGTCTCATACAGATCATCCCTTTAATGTGCCGCCTCCTCTGATGGTGGGAGCTGAGTGTGAGTGTGCACTATGGGAGGAGCTGAGTGTGAGTGTGCACTACATGATATATATAATCTTCTCCAATCTTCTGCAGGAGACATCACTGCCCCCCCATATGGCACTCGGGGTCTCATACAGATCATCCCTTTAATGTGCCGCCTCCTCTGATAGCGGCCGCTGGGTAAATACTTTGTTGTCTTTGTCATTCAGATCAGTCACATCTACAAAGTCTCCTGTGATCTCCTCCAGTTTGTGAGACACGTGGGATCTTGTGTCCTGTGATCACAGATGCTTGAGGTCCATGGGTGACTGCGGCTTCTCCATCTCACTGGTAAGTGGTGGCATCACAAGACATCAGACCATGAACGTGCGCCTCCAGGTTGAAGAGACACTTTCCAGTCTTACTGTCCCGTTCTCCTTCTTGTACTACCTGATGTTCCAGCACTGATGTGACCTCCCCAGTGGCCTCCATCAGAAGAGATGATGTCCTTGTCTTCTCTCTGTTCCCCCGCGTCTTCTCTCCAGTCTGAGACGTTCTTCGGGTATGGCTGGGGAGGACTTCTTGTGTCTTTATTTCATATCCTCCCAAAAGAGAACAAATGAAGTAAAGACAGAGAAGTTGTGTATCCACTGGTCTCCAGCAGAGGGTTTATCTACTGCCCCACGACTGACTCACTATCGGGAATCGAGTGGTGATCTGCCTACATCATCTCTGGCTCTGCCTCCTTCATCCCTAACTCTTCCTCCCTTGTCTCTGTCTCTGCCTCCCTCAACTCTGGCTCTGCCTATCGTCTCTGCCGCCATGGTTTCTTGCTCTGCCTCTATCGTCTCTGGATTTGACTCCACTGTCTCCAACTCTGCCTCATCATCTCTGGCTCTTTCTCATGGTCTCCGGCTCTGCCTCCATGGTCTCTGGCTCTGCCTCATCATCTCTGGCTCTTTCTCATGGTCTCCGGCTCTGCCTCCATGGTCTCTGGCTCTGCCTCATCATCACTGGCTTTTCTTCCATGGTCTCTGGCGCTGCCTCCGTGGTCTCTGGTTCCTCCTCCATGGTTTCTGGCTCTTCCTCCATGGTCTTTGGCTCTGCGTCATCATCTCTGGTTCTTCCTTCATGGTCTATGGCTCTGCCTCCTTGGTCTCTGGCTCTGCCTCCTTGGTCTCTGGCTCTGCCTCCGTGGTGTCTGGCTCTGCCTCCTTGGTCTCTGGCTCTGCCTCCTTGGTCTCTGGCTCTGCCTCCGTGGTGTCTGGCTCTGCCTCTGTGGTGTCTGGCTCTGCCTCTGTGGTGTCTGGCTCTGCCTCCGTGGTGTCTGGCTCTGACTCCTTGGTCTCTGGCTCTGCCTCCGTGGTGTCTGGCTCTGCCTCCTTGGTCTCTGGCTCTGCCTCCTTGGTCTCTGGCTCTGCCTCCGTGGTGTCTGGCTCTGCCTCTGTGGTCTCTGGCTCTGCCTCTGTGGTGTCTGGCTCTGCCTCTGTGGTGTCTGGCTCTGCCTCCGTGGTGTCTGGCTCTGCCTCCGTGGTGTCTGGCTCTGACTCCTTGGTCTCTGGCTCTGCCTCCGTGGTGTCTGGCTCTGCCTCCTTGGTCTCTGGCTCTGCCTCCTTGGTCTCTGGCTCTGCCTCCGTGGTGTCTGGCTCTGACTCCTTGGTCTCTGGCTCTGACTCCTTGGTCTCTGGCTCTGCCTCCTTGGTCTCTGGCTCTGCCTCCTTGGTCTCTGGCTCTGCCTCCTTGGTCTCTGGCTCTGCCTCCGTGGTGTCTGGCTCTGACTCCTTGGTCTCTGGCTCTGCCTCCGTGGTGTCTGGCTCTGCCTCCTTGGTCTCTAGCTATACTTCATCACCTATGGTTCTTACTCATCATCTCTGGCTTTCCCTCCATGGTCTCTGGCTCTGCCTCCATGGTCTCAGGCTCTGTCTCCATCATCTCTTGCTCTGCCTCTATCGTCTATGGATCTGACTCCACCGTCTCCAACTCTGCCTCATCATTTCTGGCTTTTTCTCATGGTCTCTGGCGTTGCCTCCATGGTCTCTAGTTCTGCCTTATCATCTCTGGTTTGGTCTCATTGTCTCTGGTTCTCCCTCCATGGTCTCTGGTTCTGTCTGAACATCTCTGGTTCTGCCTCATCGCCTCTGGTTCTGCCTCATCATCTCTGGTTCTGCCTCATCGCCTCTGGTTCTGCCTCATCATCTCTGGTTCTGCCTCATCATCTCTGGTTCTGCCTCATCGCCTCTGGTTCTGCCTCATCATCTCTGGTTCTGCCTCATCGTCTCTGGCGTTGCCTCCATGGTCTCTAGTTCTGCCTCATTGTCTCTGGCTCTGCCTCCATAGTCTCTGGTTCTGCCTTCATAGTCTCTGGCTCTGCCTTCATAGTCCCTGGCTCTGCCTCATGGTCTCTGGCTCTGCCTCATCGTCTCTGGCTTTGCCTCCATGGTCTCTAGTTCTGCCTCATCATCTCTGGTTTTGTCTCATTGGGGGTCATTTACTAAGGGCCCGATTCGCGTTTTCCCGACGTGTTACCCGAATATTTCCGATTTGCGCCGATTGTACCTGAATTGCCCCGGGATTTTGGCGCACGCGATCGGATTGTGGCGCATCGGCGCCGGCATGCGCGCGACGGAAATCGGGGGCGTGGCCGAACGAAAACCCGACGTATTCGGAAAAACCGCCGCATTTAAGAACCGAAAATGTGTCGCTCGGGACCCGCTTACCTTCACTCAGACGGCCTCGGTGAATTCCGGCGCGTTAAAATGCTTTTCAGCGCAGCAGCGCCACCTGGTGGACGGCGGAGGAACTACCTTATTAAATCCCGGCCGGACCCGAATCCAGTGCAGAGAACCCGCCGCTGGATCGCGACTGGACCGGGTAAGTAAATGTGCCCCATTGTCTCTGGTTCTGCCTCCATGGTCTCTGGTTCTGCCTCCATAGTCTCTGGCTCTGCCTCCATAGTCTCTGGCTCTGCCTCCATAGTCTCTGGGTCTGCCTCCATGGTCTCTGGTTCTGCCTCCATGGTCTCTGGCTCTGCCTCCATGGTCTCTGGGTCTGCCTCCATGGTCTCTGGTTCTGCCTTCATAGTCTCTGGGTCTGCCTCCATGGTCTCTGGTTCTGCCTCCATGGTCTCTGGTTCTGCCTCCATGGTCTCTGGCTCTGCCTCCGTGGTCTCTGGTTCTGCCTCATCGTCTCTGGTTCTGCCTCATCGTCTCTGGCTTTGCCTCCATGGTCTCTGGTTCTGCCTTCATAGTCTCTGGGTCTGCCTCCATGGTCTCTGGTTCTGCCTCCATGGTCTCTGGCTCTGCCTCCATGGTCTCTGGGTCTGCCTCCATGGTCTCTGGTTCTGCCTTCATAGTCTCTGGGTCTGCCTCCATGGTCTCTGGTTCTGCCTCCATGGTCTCTGGTTCTGCCTCCATGGTCTCTGGCTCTGCCTCCGTGGTCTCTGGTTCTGCCTCATCGTCTCTGGTTCTGCCTCATCGTCTCTGGCTTTGCCTCCATGGTCTCTGGTTCTGCCTTCATAGTCTCTGGGTCTGCCTCCATGGTCTCTGGTTCTGCCTCCATGGTCTCTGGGTCTGCCTCCATGGTCTCTGGCTCTGCCTCCATGGTCTCTGGTTCTGCCTCATCGTCTCTGGTTCTGCCTCATCGTCTTTGGCTTTGCCTCCATGGTCTCTGGCTTTGCCTCCATGGTCTCTGGCTCTGCCTCATCATCTCTGGTTCTTCCTCATCGTCTTTGGCTTTGCCTCCATGGTCTCTGGCTCTGCCTCATTGTCTCTGGCTTTGCCTCCATGGTCTCTGGGTCTGCCTCCATGGTCTCTGGCTCTGCCTCATCATCTCTGGTTCTTCCTCATCGTCTTTGGCTTTGCCTCCATGGTCTCTGGCTCTGCCTCATTGTCTCTGGCTTTGCCTCCATGGTCTCTGGGTCTGCCTCCATGGTCTCTAGTTCTGCCTCATCATCTCTGGTTTTGTCTCCTTGTCTCTGGCTCTGCCTCCATCCTCTCTATCTCTGCCTCATAGTCTCGGGCCACACATCCTCTTATTTACGTCCCCTTCGCCTGATGACAGGTGAGAGGAGGAGGATCAATAACCACAGAGAGAACATTGATCTCTCTGAAGAGGAGCGAGCGGCAGACCGGGCACACACCAGGGAAGTACAGGGACAGGATACTCTCTCCTCACCCCCACTCCCATCATCCGTGCCCCCTGCTATAACGAGATCAATGAGGATCTGTCTCTCCTCCCGAGAGCCACAAGAGGACAAGATATGGATCCTAGTCTTAAAGGACAAATTACATCCCGGTCAGGCATTATTTCTGTCTCTTGTAACCCCTATACACATGCATGCTCAGCCGACATTATTATCAATAAAGCTTCATTACAGACACCTTACAGCTGATCATTGCAGCCTGAGAGCTTCACCAGAGGTCACAGAGGGCAAAGGGGTCCGTCTTTAACTAGAGGTCGTCTGTAAGTTGGGTGTTCTTAAGTAGGGGACTGCCTGTATATGTTTCTTATTCTGGGCAATCCCTTTTATGCTTCCTTTCAGAAGCCCCAATCCTGGAATATAAATCCATAGGCTCAGGCCTCTCTTGTAAAGGCACAGCCGGGCTATGCAACCCTTTCGATGCCTCAATCTAAATAGACAGGTATTGATGCTATAGTCAGGGACAGGCTCATTGGAGTATCAGGACACAAAATAGATGAAAATTACTGGGATCCCTAGTCAAGCCATGGTGCAACCCCAAACCTGTCTGACATCTCCATCATCCCTCAATGGGCCGCCTTATTATGAGCCTAGAGAAGGTAGCAGCCTGGATTCAGTCTTCAGGGACCTATAACGGCTGAACCATTTTGTTAGTATTGAAATGTTTGTGACTCTCTTACCAGGTCTGGAGTGACGGGCGTACAGAGGGAGATACAGAGGAGGAGGTTAGGGCTGGGATCTCAGCGGCACAGGCTGGGACGGCTCAGGGCTCAATGCCATTGGGAATAGATGCCAAAAAGGCTTTCCATAAAGTATTTAGCAGGCGACCACGAGGCACAGGAACTTTGGTAGAACCTTCCAGAATTTGATAGATTTACTATACACGGACTCCCACAAAATAATCGCTCAATGGCCGAAACTCCGCAGTTAGACATCCTTCAGGGAACCCAACAGGGCTGCCCAATATCTCCACCCGATCACCACACTGAAACTCACTGTCACGCAGAGTTACAGGGGAGATTCCCCGTCCTACAGATGACCTTACTCCTTACATATCAGCTTCTCATTATGCCGAGAGGAAATGAATGGGTCAGTACAGACATCACAACCCATCACAACCCCTGAAGACAATGGTGAACACATCTCTCTGCACCTGACATTTCCAGGAGATCTCCAGTTATGGCGCTGCTCCTACATTATCCCTTCAAGGGGGATTCCATATCGGCATGTATGACACTACCAAATGGTGACGATGTGGCAGTGCGGGGGCTGGTCTCTATGACTGTATATAGGCCCCCCCGACAACCAAATACCTGACAAACTATGTCCTGATGTGGGCAACAGTATGAAGAGCGACAGCTCCTAGGAGACCCCCTATAGCGCTACCTTACCTGGGATGAGATGGTGGGGCCTGGCCTCCGGGGATGAGGTGTGGGGTCCTCTTTTATTTGCTTGTGTTTAATTTCCCTATGACACAAACTATATCACAGCAGTGACATTTGCCTCACCGTGCCACTAAATGTTGTGGCTATAGAACGACGCAGACTTTATTGTTTGGAGCTTATGTGATTTTGCAGATTTTGTTACCTGGAAGCTATCTCCCACCCCACCCCCTCTCCTTGTCTCCCGACCCCTTACCTATACCCTTCCAGGTCTTTTGCTTTCATTGTTGACCCTAATACAGAGTCCTGTTTTATATTATAAAAACTCAATAAACAAAGTTTAAAAAAAAAAAATTCCATATGTCACAGTTCTGCTGCTACTAACAACATACATAGATGTATGATTCCACCAATTTGTACCACTGACTGCATAGAGCACAGGGTGTGAGGATATACCCGCAGAGCTATGCTATGCTGCCATTTTAGCAGGCTACATACACTGGGCTCTGTGCACACTGCCTCGTAGCTGTATATGGCAGGATATATGTCTGCACAAAGCACCTGAGCCCCAGGCTCAGGAAAAGCTGTGTCTCCGTCTCCTTGGATACTCCTTGTATTATTCATGACGGATTATATGGATTTCTTTATGCAGTACAATAGAATAATATCCAGCAGGAGAGGAGCATAAGAAAGGAAGATTATGTGGTGGGAGCGCACAATATGGAGCTGATACATATCTTGTTGGTGTTAATCACTTGCAGGTCATCTTACTTCATCACCCCGTATTTCCAGTTTTGGGGAGCACCTTCTGTCTCTAGTGTCTCTATGAAGTTCTTGTACTGTACAACACCACTGAAAGGAATGGTCAATCATAAGAGCTCCTAGAGAGAGGCCTAGAGAGAGGCCTAGAGAGCTCCTAGAGAGAGGGCCCTAGAGAGAGGCCTAGAGAGAGCCCTAGAGAGAGGCCTAGAGAGAGAGCCCTAGAGAGAGGCCTAGAGAGCTCCTAGAGAGAGGCCTAGAGAGAGCCCTAGAGAGAGGCCTAGAGAGAGGTCTAGAGAGCTCCTAGAGAGAGAGCCCTAGAGAGAGCCCTAGAGAGAGGCTTAGAGAGAGCCCTAGAGAGAGGCCTAGAGAGCTCCTAGAGAGAGGGCCCTAGAGAGAGGCCTAGAGAGCTCCTAGAGAGAGGGCCCTAGAGAGAGGCCTAGAGAGAGCCCTAGAGAGAGGCCTAGAGAGAGAGCCCTAGAGAGAGGCCTAGAGAGCTCCTAGAGAGAGCCCTAGAGAGAGGCCTAGAGAGAGAGCCCTAGAGAGAGGCCTAGAGAGCTCCTAGAGAGAGAGGCCTAGAGAGAGGCCTAGAGAGAGAGCCCTAGAGAGAGCCCTAGAGAGAGGCCTAGAGAGAGAGCCCTAGAGAGAGGCCTAGAGAGAGCCCTAGAGAGAGGCCTAGAGAGCTCCTAGAGAGAGGGCCCTAGAGAGAGGCCTAGAGAGCTCCTAGAGAGAGGCCTAGAGAGAGCCCTAGAGAGAGGCCTAGAGAGAGAGCCCTAGAGAGAGACCTAGAGAGCTCCTAGAGAGAGGCCTAGAGAGAGCCCTAGAGAGAGGCCTAGAGAGAGGTCTAGAGAGCTCCTAGAGAGAGAGCCCTAGAGAGAGCCCTAGAGAGAGGCTTAGAGAGAGCCCTAGAGAGAGGCCTAGAGAGCTCCTAGAGAGAGGGCCCTAGAGAGAGGCCTAGAGAGCTCCTAGAGAGAGGGCCCTAGAGAGAGGCCTAGAGAGAGCCCTAGAGAGAGGCCTAGAGAGAGAGCCCTAGAGAGAGGCCTAGAGAGCTCCTAGAGAGAGCCCTAGAGAGAGGCCTAGAGAGAGAGCCCTAGAGAGAGGCCTAGAGAGCTCCTAGAGAGAGAGCCCTAGAGAGAGGCCTAGAGAGAGAGCCCTAGAGAGAGGCCTAGAGAGAGAGCCCTGGTGAGAGGCCTAGAGAGAGAGCCCTAGAGAGAGGCCTAGAGAGCTCCTAGGGAGAGAGCCCTAGAAAGATTCTAGAGGAAGAGGCCTAGAGAGAGGCCTAAAAAACTACTAGAGAGAGGCCTAGAAAGCTCCTAGAGAGAGAGCCCTAGAGAGAGGCCTAGAGAGCTCCTAGGGAGAGAGCCCTAGAAAGATTCTAGAGGAAGAGGCCTAGAGAGAGGCCTAGAAAGCTCCTAGAGAGAGGCCAAGAAAGCTCCTAGGGAGAGAAGCCTAGACAGATTCTAGAGGAAGAAGCCTAGAGAGAGGTCTAGAAAGCTACTAGAGAGAGAGGCATAGAAAGCTCCTAGAGAGAGGCCTAGAAAGATTCTAGAAAAAGGCCTAGAAAGCTCCTAGAGAGAGGCCTAGAGAGCCATGAGAGAGAGGCCTAGAAAGCTTCTAGGGAGAGAGGCCTAGAAAGATTCTAGAGGAAGAGGCCTAGAGAGCTCCTATAGAGAGGGGCCTAGAAAGCTCCTAGAGAGGGGCCTAGAGAGCCATGAGAGAGAGGCCTAGAAAGCTCCTAGAGAGAGAGTCCTAGAGAGAGGCCTAGAAAGCTACTAGAGAGAGGAGCCTAGAGAGCTCCTATAGAGAGGGGCCTAGAGAGCTCCTGTAGAGAGGGGCCTAGAGAGCCATGAGAGAGAGGCCTAGAAAGCTCCTAGAGAGAGAGGCCTAGAGAGAGGCCTAGAAAGCTACTAGAGAGAGGAGCCTAGAGAGCTCCTATAGAGAGGGGCCTAGAGGGCTCCTGTAGAGAGGGGCCTAGAGAGCTCCTGTAGAGAGGGGCCTAGAGAGCTCCTATATAGAGAGGGGCCTAGAAAGCTCCTATAGAGAGGGGCCTAGAGAGCTCCTATAGAGAGGGGCCTAGAGAGATCCTGTAGAGAGGGGCCTAGAGAGCTCCTGTAGAGAGAGGCCTAGAGAGCACCTATAGAGAGAGAGGCCTAGAGAGCTCCTATAGAGAGAGGCCTAGAGAGCTCCTATAGAGAGGGGCCTAGAGAGCTCCTATAGAGAGGGGCCTAGAGAGCTCCTATAGAGATGGGGCCTAGAGATCTCCTAGAGAGAGGGCCCTAGAGAGCTCCTATATAGAGAGAGGCCTAGAGAGCTCCTATATAGAGAGAGGCCTAGAGAGAGGCCTAGAAAGCTCCTAGAGAGAGAGTCCTAGAGAGTAGAGAGAGGCCTAGAAAGCTCCTAGAGAGAGAGTCCTAGAGAGAGGCCTAGAAAGCTCCTAGAGAGGGGGCCTAGAGAGCTCCTATAGAGAGGGGCCTAGAGAACTCCTATAGAGAGAGGGGCCTAGAGAGCTCCTATAGAGAGAGGGGCCTAGAGAGCTCCTATAGAGAGGGGCCTAGAGAGCTCCTATATATATAGAGGCCTAGAGAGCTCCTATTGAGAGGGGCCTAGAGAGCTCCTATAGAGAGGGGCCTAGAGAGCTCCTATAGAGAGGGGCCTAGAGAGCTCCTATAGAGATGGGGCCTAGAGATCTCCTAGAGAGAGGGCCCTAGAGAGCTCCTATATAGAGAGAGAGGCCTAGAGAGCTCCTATAGAGAGAGAGGCCTAGAGAGAGGCCTAGAAAGCTCATAGAGAGAGAGAGTCCTAGAGAGTAGAGAGAGGCCTAGAAAGCTCCTAGAGAGAGAGTCCTAGAGAGAGGCCTAGAAAGCTACTAGAGAGAGGGGCCTAGAGAGCTCATATAGAGAGGGGCCTAGAGAGCTCCTGTAGAGAGGGGCCTAGAGAGCTCCTATAGAGAGAGGGGCCTAGAGAGCTCCTATAGAGAGTGGGGCCTCGAGAGCTCCTATAGAGAGAGGGGCCTAGAGAGCTCCTATATAGAGAGGGGCCTAGAGAGCTCCTATAGAGAGGGGCCTAGAGAGCTCCTACAGAGAGAGGGGCCTAGTGAGCTCCTATAGAGAGAGGGGCCTAGAGAGCTCCTATAGAGAGAGGGGCCTAGAGAGCTCCTATAGAGAGAGGCCTAGAGAGCTCCTATATATAGAGAGGCCTAAAGAGCTCCTATAGAGAGGGGCCTAGAGAGCTCCTATAGAGAAGGGGCCTAGAGAGCTCCTATAGAGAGGGGCCTAGAGAGCTCCTATAGAGAGGGTCCTAGAGATCTCCTATAGAGAGGGCCCTAGAGAGCTCCTATATAGAGAGAGGCCTAGAGAGCTCCTATATAGAGAGAGGCCTAGAGAGCTCCTAGAGAGAGAGTCCTAGAGAGAGGCCTAGAAAGCTCCTAGAGAGAGAGTCCTAGAGAGCTCCTAGAGAGAGAGAGGCCTAGAGAGAGGCCTAGAAAGCTCCTATAGAGAGGGGCCTAGAGAGCTCCTATAGAGAGGGGCCTAGAGAGCTCCTGTAGAGAGGGGCCTAGAGAGCTCAAATATAGATAGGGGCCTAGAGAGCTCCTAGAGAGGGGGCCTAGAGAGCTCCTATAGAGAGGGGCCTAGAGAACTCTTATAGAGAGAGGGGCCTAGAGAGCTCCTATAGAGCGAGTGGCCTAGAGAGCTCCTATAGAGAGAGGGGCCTAGAAAGCTCCTATATAGAGAGGGGCCTAGAGATCTCCTAGAGAGAGGGGCCTAGAGAGCTCCTATATAGAGAGAGGCCTAGAGAACTCCTTTAGAGAGAGGGGCCTAGAGAGCTCCTATAGAGAGAGGGGCCTAGAGAGCTCCTATAGAGAGAGGGGCCTAGAGAGCTCCTATACAGAGAGGGGCTTAGAGAGCTCCTATAGAGAGGGGCCTAGAGAACTCCTTTAGAGAGAGGGGCCTAGAGAGCTCCTATAGAGAGAGGGGCCTAGAGAGCTCCTATAGAGAGAGGGGCCTAGAGAGCTCCTATATAGAGAGGGGCTTAGAGAGCTCCTATAGAGAGGGGCCTAGAGAGCTCCTATAGAGAGAGAGGCCTAGAGAGCTCCTATAGAGAGAGGGGCCTAGAGAGTTCCTATAGAGAGGGGCCTAGAAAGTTCCTATAGATAGGGGCCTAGGGAGCTCCTATAGAGAGAGGGGCCTAGAGAGCTCCCATAGAGAGGGGCCTAGAGAGCTCCTATATAGAGAGAGGCCTAGAGAGCTCCTGAAGAGAGAGGGGCCTAGTGAGCTCCTATAGAGAGAGGCCTAGAGAGCTCCTATATATAGAGAGGCCTAGAGAGCTTCTATATAGAGAGAGGCCTAGAGAGCTCCTATATAGAGAGAGGACTAGAGAGCTCCTATATAGAGAGGGGCCTAGAGAGCTCCTATAGAGAGAGAGGCCTAGAGAGCTCCTGTAGAGAGGGGCCTAGAGAGCTCCTGTAGAGAGAGGCCTAGAGAGCTCCTGTAGAGAGAGAGGCCTAGAGAGCTCCTGTAGAGAGAGAGGCCTAGAGAGCTCCTATAGAGAGAGGCCTAGAGAGCTCCTATAGAGAGAGAGGCCTAGAGAGCTCCAATAGAGAGGGGCCTAGAGAGCTCCTGTAGAGAGGGGCCTAGAGAGCTCCTGTAGAGAGGGGCCTAGAGAGCTCCAGTAGAGAGGGGCCTAGAGAGCTCCTGTAGAGAGGGGCCTAGAGAGCTCCTGTAGAGAGAGGCCTAGAGAGCTCCTGTAGAGAGAGAGGCCTAGAGAGCTCCTATATAGAGAGAGGCCTATAGAGCTCCTATATAGAGAGAGGCCTAGAGAGCTCCTATAGAGAGAGAGGCCTAGAGAGCTCCTGTAGAGAGGGGCCTAGAGAGCTCCTGTAGAGAGGGGCCTAGAGAACTCCTATAGAGAGAGGGGCCTAGAGAGCTCCTATAGAGAGAGGGGCCTAGAGAGCTCCTATAGAGAGAGAGGCCTAGAGAGCTCCTATAGAGAGAGAGGCCTAGAGAGCTCCTATAGAGAGGGGCCTAGAGAGCTCCTATAGAGAGGGGCCTAGAGAGCTCCTGTAGAGAGGGGCCTAGAGAGCTCCTATATAGAGAGAGGCCTAGAGAGCTCCTATAGAGAGGGGCCTAGAGAGCTCCTATATAGAGAGGGGCCTAGAGAGCTCCTATATAGAGAGAGGCCTAGAGAGCTCCTATAGAGAGGGGCCTAGAGAGCTCCTATATAGAGAGGGGCCTAGAGAGCTCCTATATAGAGAGGGGCCTAGAGAGCTCCTATAGAGAGGGGCCTAGAGAGCTCCTATATAGAGAGGGGCCTAGAGAGCTCCTATAGAGAGGGGCCTAGAGAGCTCCTATAGAGAGGGGCCTAGTGAGCTCCTATAGAGAGGGGCCTAGAGAGCTCCTATAGAGAGGGGCCTAGAGAGCTCCTATATAGAGAGTGGCCTAGAGAGCTCCTATAGAGAGGGGCCTAGAGAGCTCCTATAGAGAGGGGCCTAGAGAGCTCCTATAGAGAGGGGCCTAGAGAGCTCCTGTAGAGAGGGGTCTCAGGTGAGGACTCCCCCTGGCTGCTGTACACATCACACAGTATCACCCTCTATGACCTCATATATCATCTCCTCCACCTTCTATAAACCAATGCTGTATTATCGGGGGCCCCACTAGATTCAGGGGCCCGGCCTGCTAGGCCTCATCCCTGTTCCTATTGTGCGGTGAGGACTTGTGCAGGACAACATCTTATCATTAAACATGGCGCTGTCAGAAGGGTCTCATTCAGTGACTTTCACTCACCTCCCTGAGGGCGCTGTCATGGCGGCCATCGGTGTCCCTCAGGTCTATGGGACATGAAGAAAGGAGGACGCTGTGAGGTAAAGAGGAAGCCGTGCCTGTGTCACCCGTGGCAGCCAATCACAGCTCAGCTTCCATTTGTCACATCACTCCGGGAATATGAAAGCTGGGCTATGATTGGTTGCTATGGGCAGATGGAATCTTCCCAGACAGAACAATTCTCCTCATGATAGGGTTACCAATCAGGACTGGGCTTTCATTTGCTCTACTGCTCTGGAAATATGAAAGCTGTGCTCTGATTGGTTCTCTAATGAAGGACCCTATAAGAGGCTACAAATATACTTAAAGGGATCGTCCACTGTCAGCAAATAATTGTACAAATATTCTTCTTGTATTGAAAAGTTTTACAATTTCCCAATATACTTTCTGTAATAATTCCTCACCGTTTTCTAGATCTCTGCTTCTCATTTTCCAGAAAGTTTCTGGAGGAGATTTATTAATCTGACAGAATTATGTCATAGTTTTCACTAAAAAACTGTCTGCACCACATTTATCAAGGGTTTCAGACAGTTTTCTTCGTAATCAACTAATAGGAAGAGCAGAGTCCAACTAGAAAGTCTTATGCTAGGACAGATTTATCATCCAGACACTCGCATCAATCTGCTGCAGAACAAGACTTTTCATAAATGTGCCCCTCTGTGTTTACTTCCAGTGGATAGAAAATCATGTGATGTCACACAGGTGCACGGCTTGTTATATCCCTGGTCATGTGATGTCACACAGGTGCACGGCTGGAGGATGGGGGCTGCAGGGTGGGGGCTGGAGGATGGGGGCTGGAGGGTGGGGGCTGGAGGATGGGGGCTGGAGGATGGGGGCTGGAGGATGGGGGCTGGAGGGTGGGGGCTGGAGGATGGGGGCGGAGGATGGGGGCTGGAGGATGGGGCTGCAGGGTGGGGGCTGGAGGATGGGGGCTGGAGGGTGGGGGCTGGAGGATGGGGGCTGGAGGATTGGGGCTGGAGGATGGGGGCTGGAGGGTGGGTGCTGGAGGATGGGGGCTGGAGTGTATTGGGATGTTTAGGTTTTTTTTAATATTTCTTTTACAAAAATACTCAATAAGAATTAATGATCACTAAGGCCGGTGCCCATGGCAGCGATGGTGTCACTCACCTACCTGGAGGCACCTACTGTGCTTGGCTATGACTGCTCATCTGCTGATCCTCAGGAATATTATCAGTGAGTCAGAGCCATTAGCATCACAGTCAGGACCAGACGTGGAGATAGTGCCTCAGGTATAGTAATAGGTGCACACACATAACGACGCATGGATCCGACAGCAGCTCAGGATATGTGATCCACGAACGAGGGCGACACATGTCTACGATACAGGTTCAAAATGCCGAAGGAAATCTCTCCACCCACACACAGAGACAACCCAAGATAGACATGACAGCCGGGAGCAGGCGTGGGGGAGGGGAGCAGGGAATCCCTCTCATCACACCATTAAGCTGATTACATGCAGCCGCTGGACCAAGCTCCACCAATGTGTCCTCTGTAGGTGTCACCGCCAGTGCTGAACGGACAGCGCCCTCTAACAACAAGACCCATGGAGGGTCCCCATCCTGCATAATGGGAAGGGACAGAGTAAGAGGAATCCCATCCCCCTGCTCCTATTTTTATTAACAGCGCAGTGTGTAACCTTGAAATGTCCTGTAGATGTATGGAAAGACTCAGAGGAGATGGGAGGAGGCGAAGGAGGCTTCAGGCACAGGCAGAATTAATGAGGAGACACTCAAATCACAGCTGCAGGAAGGAGATGAGAGGAGGAGGCAACAGAGGAGCGGGACCTGAGATCACAGGGGAGGGAGCAGGACTGAGGAGAGGGACCTGAGATCATAGAGGAGGGAGCAGGACTGAGGAGAGGGACCTGAGATCATAGAGGAGAAAGCAGGACTGAGGAGAGGGACCTGAGATCATACAGGAGGGAGCAGGACTGAGGAGAGGGACCTGAGATCATAAAGGAGGGAGCAGAACTGAGGAGCGGGACCTGAGATCATAGTGGAGGGAGCAGGAATGAGGAGAGGGACCTGAGATCACAGGGGAGGGAGCAGGACTGAGGAGAGGGACCTGAGATCATAAAGGAGGGAGCAGGACTGAGGAGAGGGACCTGAGATCATAAAGGAGGGAGCAGGACTGAGGAGAGGGACCTGAGATCATAAAGGAGGGAGCAGGACTGAGGAGAGGGACCTGAGATCATAGTGGAGGGAGCAGGACTGAGGAGAGGGACCTGAGATCACACAGGAGGGAGCAGGACTGAGGAGAGGGACCTGAGATCATAGAGGAGGGAGCAGGACTGAGGAGAGGGACCTGAGATCATAGAGGAGAAAGCAGGACTGGGGAGAGGGACCTGAGATCATACAGGAGGGAGCAGGACTGAGGAGAGGGACCTGAGATCATAGAGGAGGGAGCAGGACTGAGGAGCGGGACCTGAGATCACAGGGGAGGGAGCAGGACTGAGGAGAGGGACCTGAGATCATAGAGGAGGGAGCAGGACTGAGGAGAGGGACCTGAGATCATAGAGGAGGGAGCAGGACTGAGGAGCGGGACCTGAGATCATAAGGGAGCAGGACTGAGGAGAGGGACCTGAGATCACAGGGGAGGGAACAGGACTGAGGAGAGGGACCTGAGATCACAGGGGAGGGAGCAGGACTGAGGAGAGGGACCTGAGATCATAGAGGAGGGAGCAGGACTGAGGAGAGGGACCTGAGATCATAAAGGAGGAAGCAGGACTGAGGAAAGGGACCTGAGATCATAGAGGAGGGAGCAGGACTGAGGAGAGGGACCTGAGATCATAGAGGAGGGAGCAGGACTGAGGAGAGGGACCTGAGATCACAGGGAAGGGAGCAGGACTGAGGAGAGGGACCTGAGATCATAGAGGAGGGAGCAGAACTGAGGAGAGGGACCTGAGATCATAAAGGAGGGAGCAGGACTGAGGAGAGGGACCTGAGATCATAAAGGAGGGAGCAGGACTGAGGAGAGGGAACTGAGATCATAAAGGAGGGAGCAGGACTGAGGAGAGGGACCTGAGACCATAGAGGAGGGAGCAGGACTGAGGAGAGGGACCTGAGATCATAGAGGAGGGAGCAGGACTGAGGAAAGGGACTTGAGATCACACAGGAGGAAGCAGGACTGAGGAGAGGGACCTGAGATCACAGAGGAGGAGGCAACAGAGGAGCGGGACCTGGGATCAAAGGGGAGGGAGCAGAAATGAGGAGATGGACCTGAGATCATAAAGGAGGGAGCAGGACTGAGAAGAGGGACCTGAGATCATAGAGGAGGGAGCAGGACTGAGGAGAGGGACCTGAGATCATAAAGGAGGGAGCAGGACTGAGGAGAGGGAACTGAGATCATAAAGGAGGGAGCAGGACTGAGGAGAGGGACCTGAGATCATAGAGGAGGGAGCAGGACTGAGGAGAGGGACCTGAGATCATAGTGGAGGGAGCAGGACTGAGGAAAGGGACCTGAGATCACAGAGGAGGAGGCAACAGAGGAGCGGGACCTGGGATCACAGGGGAGGGAGCAGAAATGAGGAGAGGGACCTGAGATCATAAAGGAGGGAGCAGGACTGAGAAGAAGGACCTGAGATCATAGAGGAGGGAGCAGGACTGAGGAGAGGGATCTGAGATCATAGATGAGGGAGCAGGACTGAGGAGAGGGACCTGAGACCATAGAGGAGGGAGCAGGACTGAGGAGAGGGACCTGAGATCATAGAGGAGGGAGCAGGACTGAGGAGAGGGACCTGAGATCATAAAGGAGGGAGCAGAACTGAGGAGCGGGACCTGAGATCATAGTGGAGGGAGCAGGAATGAGGAGAGGGACCTGAGATCATAAAGGAGGGAGCAGGACAGAGGAGAGGGACCTGAGATCATAGTGGAGGGAGCAGGACTGAGGAGAGGGACCTGAGATCACACAGGAGGGAGCAGGACTGAGGAGAGGGACCTGAGATCACAGAGGAGGAAGCAGGACTAAGGAGAGGGACCTGAGATCACAGAGGAGGGAGCAGGACTGAGGAGAGGGACCTGAGATCAAATAGGAGGAGGCAACAGAGGAGAGGAACCTGAGATCACAGAGGAGGGAGCAGGACAAGGAGCGGGACCTAAGATCATAGAGGAGGGAGCAGGACTGGGGAGAGGGACCTGAGATCACACAGGAGGGAGCAGGCCTGAGGAGAGGGACCTGAGATCACAGAGGAGGGAGCAGGACTGAGGAGAGGGACCTGAGATCATAGAGGAGGGAGCAGGACAGAGGGGAGGGACCTAAAATCACAGAGGAGGGAGCAGGACAGAGATGAGGGAACTGAGATCACAGAGGAGGGAGCAGGAATGAGGAGAGGGACCTGAGATCATATAGGAGGAGGCAACAGAGGAGAGGAACCTGAGATCACAGAGGAGGGAGCAGGACAGAGGGGAGGGACCTAAAATCTCAGAGGAGGAAGTAGGACTGAGGAGAGGGACCTGAGATCACAGAGGAGGGAGCAGGACTGAGGAGAGGGACCTGAGATCATATCGGAGAAGGGCAATAGAGGAGAGGAACCTGAGATCATATAGGAGGAGGCAACAGAGGAGAGGCACCTGAGATCATAGAGGAGGGAGCAGGACTGAGGAGAGGGACCTGAGACCATAGAGGAGGGAGCAGGACTGAGGAGAGGGACCTGAGATCATAGAGGAGGGAGCAGGACTGAGGAGAGGGACCTGAGATCATAGAGGAGGGAGCAGGACTGAGGAGAGGGACCTGAGACCATAGAGGAGGGAGCAGGACTGAGGAGAGGGACCTGAGATCATAGAGGAGGGAGCAGGACTGAGGAGAGGGACCTGAGATCATAAAGGAGGGAGCAGAACTGAGGAACGGGACCTGAGATCATAGTGGAGGGAGCAGGAATGAGGAGAGGGACCTGAGATCATAAAGGAGGGAGCAGGACAGAGGAGAGGGACCTAAGATCATAGTGGAGGGAGCAGGACTGAGGAGAGGGACCTGAGATCACACAGGAGGGAGCAGGACTGAGGAGAGGGACCTGAGATCACAGAGGAGGAAGCAGGACTGAGGAGAGGGACCTGAGATCACAGAGGAGGAAGCAGGACTGAGGAGAGGGACCTGAGATCACAGAGGAGGGAGCAGGACTGAGGAGAGGGACCTGAGATCACAGGGGAGGGAGCAGGACTGAGGAGAGGGACCTGAGATCATATAGGAGGAGGCAACAGAGGAGAGGAACCTGAGATCACAGAGGAGGGAGCAGGACAAGGAGCGGGACCTAAGATCATAGAGGAGGGAGCAGGACTGGGGAGAGGGACCTGAGATCACACAGGAGGGAGCAGGCCTGAGGAGAGGGACCTGAGATCACAGAGGAGGGAGCAGGACTGAGGAGAGGGACCTGAGATCATAGAGGAGGGAGCAGGACAGAGGGGAGGGACCTAAAATCACAGAGGAGGGAGCAGGACAGAGGAGAGGGAACTGAGATCACAGAGGAGGGAGCAGGACTGAGGAGAGGGACCTGAGATCATATAGGAGGAGGCAACAGAGGAGAGGAACCTGAGATCACAGAGGAGGGAGCAGGACAGAGGGGAGGGACCTAAAATCTCAGAGGAGGAAGCAGGACTGAGGAGAGGGACCTGAGATCACAGAGGAGGGAGCAGGACTGAGGAGAGGGACCTGAGATCATAGAGGAGGGAGCAGGACAGAGGGGAGGGACCTAAAATCACAGAGGAGGGAGCAGGACAGAGGAGAGGGAACTGAGATCACAGAGGAGGGAGCAGGACTGAGGAGAGGGACCTGAGATCATATAGGAGGAGGCAACAGAGGAGAGGAACCTGAGATCTCAGAGGAGGAAGCAGGACTGAGGAGAGGGACCTGAGATCACCGAGGAGGGAGCAGGACTGAGGAGAGGGACCTGAGATCATATCGGAGGAGGCAATAGAGGAGAGGAACCTGAGATCATATAGGAGGAGGCAACAGAAGAGAGGCACCTGAGATCAGAGAGGAGGGAGCAGGACGAAGAAGGGGGACCTGAGATCATAGAGGAGGGAGCAGGACAGAGGAGAGGGACCTGAGATCATAGAGGAGGGAGCAGGACAGAGGAGAGGGACCTGAGATCATAAAGGAGGGAGCAGAACTGAGGAGCGGGACCTGAGATCATAGTGGAGGGAGCAGAAATGAGGAGAGGGACCTGAGATCATAAAGGAGGGAGCAGGACAGAGGAGAGGGACCTGAGATCATAAAGGAGGGAGCAGGACAGAGGAGAGGGACCTGAGATCATAGTGGAGGGAGCAGGACTGAGGAGAGGGACCTGAGATCACAAGGGAGGGAGCAGGACTGAGGAGAGGGACCTGAGATCACAGAGGAGGAAGCAGGACTGAGGAGAGGGACCTGAGATCACAGAGGAGGAAGCAGGACTGAGGAGAGGGACCTGAGATCACAGAGGAGGGAGCAGGACTGAGGAGAGGGACCTGAGATCATATAGGAGGAGGCAACAGAGGAGAGGAACCTGAGATCACAGAGGAGGGAGCAGGACAAGGAGCGGGACCTAAGATCATAGAGGAGGGAGCAGGACTGGGGAGAGGGACCTGAGATCACACAGGAGGGAGCAGGCCTGAGGAGAGGGACCTGAGATCACAGGGGAGGGAGCAGGACTGAGGAGAGGGACCTGAGAACGAAGAGGAGGGAGCAGGACAGAGGGGAGGGACCTAAAATCACAGAGGAGGGAGCAGGACAGAGGAGAGGGAACTGAGATCACAGAGGAGGGAGCAGGACTGAGGGGAGGGACCTAAAATCTCAGAGGAGGAAGCAGGACTGAGGAGAGGGACCTGAGATCACAGAGGAGGGAGCAGGACAGAGGGGAGGGACCTAAAATCTCAGAGGAGGAAGCAGGACTGAGGAGAGGGACCTGAGATCACAGAGGAGGGAGCAGGACTGAGGAGAGGGACCTGAGATCATATAGGAGGAGGCAACAGAGGAGAGGAACCTGAGATCACAGAGGAGGGAGCAGGACAGAGGGGAGGGACCTAAAATCTCAGAGGAGGAAGCAGGACTGAGGAGAGGGACCTGAGATCACAGAGGAGGGAGCAGGACTGAGGAGAGGGACCTGAGATCATATAGGAGGAGGCAACAGAGGAGAGGAACCTGAGATCACAGAGGAGGGAGCAGGACTGAGGAGAGGCACCTGAGATCATAGAGGAGGAAGCAGGACAAGGAGCGGGACCTAAGATCATAGAGGAGGGAGCAGGACTGGGGAGAGGGACCTGAGATCACACAGGAGGGAGCAGGACTGAGGAGAGGGACTTGAGATCATAGAGGAGGGAGCAGGACTGAGGAGAGGGACCAGAGATCATAGAGGAGGGAGCAGGACTGAGGAGAGGGACCTGAGATCACAGAGGAGGGAGCAGGACTGAGGAGAGGGACCTGAGATCATAGAGGAGGGAGCAGGACAGAGGGGGGGGGGACCTAAAATCACAGAGGAGGGAGCAGGACAGAGGAGTGGGACCTGAGATCATAGTGGAGGAAGCAGGACTGAGGAGAGGGACCAGAGATCATAGAGGAGGGAGCAGGACTGAGGAGAGGGCTTATGATCACAGAGGAGGGAGCAGGACTGAGGAAATGGACCTGGGATCATAAAGGAGGGAAAAGGACTGAGGAGAGAAACCTAAGATCATAGAGGAGGGAACAGGATTAGTGAGAGGGACCTGAGATCATAGAGGAGGGAGCAGGACTGAGGAGAGGGACCTGAGATCACAGAGGAGGAAGCAGGACTGAGGAAAGGGACCTGTGATCATAGAGGAGGGAGCAGGACTGAGGAGAGGGACCTGAGATCATAGAGGAGGGAGCAGGAATGAGGAGAGGGACCTGAGATCAGAGAGGAGGGAGCAGGACTGAGGAGAGGGACCTGAGATCATAGAGGAGGAAGCAGTACTAAGGAGAGGGACTTGAGATCAGAGAGGAGGGAGCAGGACTGAGGAGAGGGACCTGAGCTCATAGAGGAGGAAGCACAACTAAGGAGAGGGACTTGAGATCAGAGAGGAGGGAGCAGGGCTGAGGAGAGGGACCTGAGATCATAGAGGAGGGAGCAGGACTAAGAAGGGGGACCTGAGATCATAGAGGAGGGAGAAGGACAGAGGAGAGGGCTTATGATCACAGAGGAGGGAGCAGGACTGAGGAGAGGGACCTGAGATCATAGAGGAGGGAGCAGGGCAGAGGAGAGGGACCTGAGATCATAGAGGAGGGAGCAGGACAGAGAAGAGGGACTAGAGATCATAGAGGAGAAAGCAGGACTGAGGAGAGGGACCTGAGAACATACAGGAGGGAGCAGGACTGAGGAGAGGGACCAGAGATCATAGAGGAGGGAGCAGGACTGAGGAGAGGGACTAGAGATCATAGAGGAGGGAGCAGGACTGAGGAGAGGGACCTCAGATCGTAGAGGAGGGTGCAGGACAGAGGAGAGGGACCTGAGATCATAGACGAGGGAGCAGGACTGAGGAGAGGGACCTGAGATCATAGAGGAGGGAGCAGGACTGAGGAGAGGGACCTGAGATCACAGAGGAGGGAGCAGGACTGAGGAGAGGGACCTGAGATCATAGAGGAGGAAGCATGACAGAGGAGAGGGACCTGTGATCACAGAGGAGGGAGCAGGACAGAGGAGCTGGACCTGAGATCATAGAGGAGGGAGCAGGACAGAGGAGTTGGACCTGGGATCATAAAGGAGGGAGCAGGACTGAGGAGAGGGCTTATGATCAGAGAGGAGGGAGCAGGACTTAGGAGAGGGACCTGAGATCATAGAGGAGGGAGCAGGACTAAGAAGGGGGACCTGAGATCATAGAGGAGGGAGCAGGACAGAGGAGAGGGACCTGAGATCATAGAGGAGGGAGCAGGGCAGAGAAGAGGCACCTGAGATCATAAAGGAGGGAGCAGGACAGAGAAGAGGGACTAGAGATCATAGAGGAGAAAGCAGGACTGAGGAGAGGGACCTGAGATCATAGAGGAGGGTGCAGGACAGAGGAGAGGGACCTGAGATCATAGACGAGGGAGCAGGACTGAGGAGAGGGACCTGAGATCATAGAGGAGGGAGCAGGACTGAGGAGAGGGACCTGAGATCACAAAGGAGGGAGCAGGACTGAGGAGAGGGACCTGAGATCATAGAGGAGGAAGCATGACAGAGGAGAGGGACCTGTGATCACAGAGGAGTGAGCAGGACAGAGGAGTTGGACCTGAGATCATAGAGGAGGGAGCAGGACAGAGGAGTTGGACCTGGGATCATAAAGGAGGGAGCAGGACTGAGGAGAGGGCTTATGATCAGAGAGGAGGGAGCAGGACTTAGGAGAGGGACCTGAGATCATAGAGGAGGGAGCAGGACTAAGAAGGGGGACCTGAGATCATAGAGGAGGGAGCAGGACAGAGGAGAGGGACCTGAGATCATAGAGGAGGGAGCAGGGCAGAGAAGAGGCACCTGAGATCATAGAGGAGGGAGCAGGACAGAGAAGAGGGACTAGAGATCATAGAGGAGAAAGCAGGACTGAGGAGAGGGACCTGAGATCATAGAGGAGGGAGCAGGACTGAGTAGAGGGACCAGAGATCATAGAGGAGGGAGCAGGACTGAGGAGAGGGACCTGAGATCATATACGAGGGAACAGGACTGAGGAGAGGGACCTGAGATCATAGAGGAGGGAGCAGGACTAAGAAGGGGGACCTGAGATCATAGAGGAGGGAGCAGGACAGAGGAGAGGGACCTGAGATCATAGAGGAGGGAGCAGGGCAGAGAAGAGGCACCTGAGATCATAGAGGAGGGAGCAGGACAGAGAAGAGGGACTAGAGATCATAGAGGAGAAAGCAGGACTGAGGAGAGGGACCTGAGATCATAGAGGAGGGAGCAGGACTGAGGAGAGGGACCAGAGATCATAGAGGAGGGAGCAGGACTGAGGAGAGGGACCTGAGATCATATACGAGGGAACAGGACTGAGGAGAGGGACCTGAGATCACAGAGGAGGGAGCAGGACTGAGGAGAGGGACCTGAGATCATAGAGGAGGGAGCAGGACTGAGGAGAGGGACGTGAGTTCATAGAGGAGGGAGCAGGACTGAGGAGAGGGACCTGAGATCATAGAGGAGGGAGCATGGCAGAGGAGAGGGACCTGAGATCATAGAGGAGGAAGCAGTACTAAGGAGAGGGACTTGAGATCAGAGAGGAGGGAGCAGGACTGAGGAGAGGGACCTGAGATCATAGAGGAGGAAGCAGAACTAAGGAGAGGGACTTGAGATCAGAGAGGAGGGAGCAGGGCTGAGGAGAGGGACCTGAGATCATAGAGGAGGGAGCAGGACTGAGAATGGGGACCTGAGATCATAGAGGAGGGAGCAGGACAGAGGAGAGGGCTTATGATCACAGAGGAGGGAGCAGGACTGAGGAGAGGGACCTGAGATCATAGAGGAGGGAGCAGGGCAGAGGAGAGGGACCTGAGATCATAGAGGAGGGAGCAGGACAGAGAAGAGGGACTAGAGATCATAGAGGAGAAAGCAGGACTGAGGAGAGGGACCTGAGAACATAGCGGAGGGAGCAGGACTGAGGAGAGGGACCAGAGATCATAGAGGAGGGAGCAGGACTGAGGAGAGGGACTAGAGATCATAGAGGAGGGAGCAGGACTGAGGAGAGGGACCTGAGATCGTAGAGGAGGGTGCAGGACAGAGGAGAGGGACCTGAGATCATAGACGAGGGAGCAGGACTGAGGAGAGGGACCTGAGATCATAGAGGAGGGAGCAGGACTGAGGAGAGGGACCTGAGATCACAGAGGAGGGAGCAGGACTGAGGAGAGGGACCTGAGATCATAGAGGAGGAAGCATGACAGAGGAGAGGGACCTGTGATCACAGAGGAGGGAGCAGGACAGAGGAGTTGGACCTGAGATCATAGATGAGGGAGCAGGACAGAGGAGTTGGACCTGGGATCATAAAGGAGGGAGCAGGACTGAGGAGAGTGCTTATGATCAGAGAGGAGGGAGCAGGACTTAGGAGAGGGACCTGAGATCATAGAGGAGGGAGCAGGACTAAGAAGGGGGACCTGAGATCATAGAGGAGGGAGCAGGACAGAGGTGAGGGACCTGAGATCATAGAGGAGGGAGCAGGGCAGAGAAGAGGCACCTGAGATCATAGAGGAGGAAGCAGGACAGAGAAGAGGGACTAGAGATCATAGAGGAGAAAGCAGGACTGAGGAGAGGGACCTGAGATCATAGAGGAGGGAGCAGGACTGAGGAGAGGGACCAGAGATCATAGAGGAGGGAGCAGGACTGAGGAGAGGGACCTGAGATCATAGACGAGGGAACAGGACTAAGGAGAGGGACCTGAGATCACAGAGGAGGGAGCAGGGCTGAGAAAAGGGACCAGAGATAATAGAGGAGGGAGCAGGACTGAGGAGAGGGACTAGAAATCATAGAGGAGGGAGCAGGACTGAGGAGAGGGACCTGATATCGTAGAGGAGGGAGCAGGACAGGGGAGAGGGACCTGAGATCATCGAGGAAGGAGCAGGACTAAGAACAGGGACCTGAGATCATAGGGGAGGGAGCAGGACTGAGGAGAGGGACCTGAGATCATAGAGAAGGGAGCAGGACTGAGTAGAGGGACATGAGATCATAGAGGAGGGAGCAGGACTGAGGAGAGGGACCTGAGAACATAGAAGAGAGAGCAGGACGAAGAAGAGGGACATGAGATCATAGAGGAGGGAGCAGGACTAATTAGAGGGACCTGAGATCATAGAGGAAGGAGCAGGACTGAGGAGAGGGACCTGAGATCATAGA
The DNA here is from genome assembly GCF_040894005.1 of Engystomops pustulosus. Classification (NCBI taxonomy): domain Eukaryota; kingdom Metazoa; phylum Chordata; class Amphibia; order Anura; family Leptodactylidae; genus Engystomops; species Engystomops pustulosus. The sequence goes on from NW_027285055.1 coordinate 111,684, forward strand.
GGAAGGAGCAGCAATGAGAATAGGGACCTGAGATCATAGAGGAGGGAGCAGGACTGAGGAGAGGGACCTGAGATCATAGAGGAGGAAGCATGACAGAGGATAGGGACCTGAGGTCATAGAGGAGGGAGCAGGACAGAGGAGAGGGACCTGAGATCATAGAGGAGGGAGCAGGACAGAGGAGAGGGGCTAGAGATCATAGAGGAGGGAGCAGGACTGAGGAGAGGGACCTGAGATCATAGAGGAGGGAGCAGGACAGAGGAGAGGGGCTAGAGATCATAGAGGAGGGAGCAGGACTGAGGAGAGGGACCTGAGATCATAGAGGAGGAAGGATGACAGAGGAGAGGGACCTGTGATCACAGAGGAGGGAGCAGGACAGAGGAGTTGGACATGAGATCATAGAGGAGGGAGCAGGACAGAGGAGTTGGACCTGGGATCATAAAGGAGGGAGCAGGACTGAGGAGAGGGCTTATGATCAGAGAGGAGGGAGCAGGACTTAGGAGAGGGACCTGAGATCATAGAGGAGGGAGCAGGACTGAGGAGAGGGACCTGAGATCATAGAGGAGGGAGCAGGACTGAGGAGAGGGACCTGAGATCATAGAGGAGGGAGCAGGACTGAGGAGCGGGACCTGAGATCACAGGGGAGGGAGCAGGACTGAGGAGAGGGACCTGAGATCATAGAGGAGGGAGCAGGACTGAGGAGAGGGACCTGAGATCATAGAGGAGGGAGCAGGACTGAGGATAGGGACCTGAGATCATAAGGGAGCAGGACTGAGGAGAGGGACCTGAGATCACAGGGGAGGGAACAGGACTGAGGAGAGGGACCTGAGATCACAGGGGAGGGAGCAGGACTGAGGAGAGGGACCTGAGATCATAGAGGAGGGAGCAGGACTGAGGAGAGGGACCTGAGATCATAAAGGAGAAAGCAGGACTGAGGAGAGGGACCAGAGATCATAAAGGAGGGAGCAGGACTGAGTAGAGGGACCAGAGATCATAGAGGAGGGAGCAGGACTGAGGAGAGGGACTAGAGATCATAGAGGAGGGAGCAGGACAGAGGAGAGGGACCTGAGATCATAGACGAGGGAACAGGACTGAGGAGAGGGACCTGAGATCACAGAGGAGGGAGTAGGGCTGAGAAAAGGGACCAGAGATAATAGACGAGGGAGCAGGACTGAGGAGAGGGACTAGAAATCATAGAGTAGGGAGCAGGACTGAGGAGAGGGACCTGATATCGTAGAGGAGGGAGCAGGACAGAGGAGAGGGACCTGAGATCATCGAGGAAGGAGCAGGACTAATAACAGGGACCTGAGATCATAGGGGAGGGAGCAGGACTGAGGAGAGGGACCTGAGATCATAGAGAAGGGAGCAGGACTGAGTAGAGGGACATGAGATCATAGAGGAGGGAGCAGGACTGAGGAGAGGGACCTGAGAACATAGAAGAGAGAGCAGGACTAAGAAGAGGGACATGAGATCATAGAGGAGGGAGCAGGACTAATTAGAGGGACCTGAGATCATAGAGGAAGGAGCAGGAATGAGAATAGGGACCTGAGATCATAGATGAGGGAGCAGCACTGAGGAGAGGGACCTGAGATCATAGAGGAGGGAGCAGGACTGAAGAGAGGGACCTGAGATCATAGAGGAGGAAGCATGACAGAGGATAGGGACCTGAGGTCATAGAGGAGGGAGCAGGACAGAGGAGAGGGACCTGAGATCATAGAGAAGGGAGCAGGACAGAGGAGAGGGACCTGAGATCATAGAGGAGGGAGCAGGACTGAGGAGAGGGACCTGAGATCATAGAGGAAGGAGCAGGACTAAGAACAGGGACCTGAGATCATAGGGGAGGGAGCAGGACAGAGGAGAGGGACATGAGATCATAGAGGAGGGAGCAGGACTAAGGAGAGGGACATGAGATCATAGAAGAGAGAGCAGGACTAAGAAGACGGACCTGAGATCATAGAGGAGGGAGCAGGACAGAGGAGAGGGACCTGAGATCATAGAGGACGGAGCAGGATTGAGGAGAGGGACCTGAGATCATAGAGGAGGGAGCAGGACTGAGGAGAGGGACCTGAGATCATAGAGGAGGGAGCAGGACTGAGGAGAGGGACCAGAGATCATAGAGGAGGGAGAAGGACTAAGGAGAGGGACCTGAGATTGTAGAGGATGGAACAGGACTGATTAGAGGTACCTGAGATCATAGATGAGGGAGCAGCGCTGAGGAGAGGGAACTGAGATCATAGAGGAGGGAGCAGGACTGAGGAGAGGGACCTGAGATCATAGAGGAAGGAGCAGCAATGAGAATAGGGACCTGAGTTCATAGAGGAGGGAGCAGGACAGAGGATAGGGACCTGAGATCATAGAGGAGGAAGCATGACAGAGGATAGGGACCTGAGATCATAGAGGAGGCAGCAGGACTGAGGAGAGGGACCTGAGATCATAGAGGAGGGAGCAGGACTGAGGAGAGGGACCTGAGATAATAGAGGAGGGAGCAGTACTAAGGAGAGGGACTTGAGATCAGAGAGGAGGGAGCAGGACTAAGGAGAGGGACCTGAGATCATAGAGGAGGGAGCAGGACGAAGAAGGGGGACCTGAGATCATAGAGGAGGGAGCAGGACAGAGTAGAGGGACCTGAGATCATAGAGGAGGGAGCAGGGCAGAGGAGAGGGACCTGAGATCATAGAGGAGGGAGCAGGACAGAGGAGAGGGACCTGAGATCATAGAGGAGGGAGCAGGGCAGAGGAGAGGGACCTGAGATCATAGAGGAGGATGCAGGACAGAGAAGAGGGACTAGAGATCATAGAGGAGGGAGCAGGACTGAGGAGAGGGACCTGATATCATAGAGGAGGGAGCAGGACTGAGGATTGGGACCTGAGATCATAGAGGAGCGAGCAGGACTGAGGAGAGGGACCAGAGATCATAGAGGAGGGTGCAGGACAGAGGAGAGGAACTTGAGATCATAGAGGAGGGAGCAGGACTAATTAGAGGGACCTGAGATCATAGCGGAGGGAGCAGGACTAAGAAGGGGGACCTGATATCATAGAGGAGGGAGCAGGATTGAGAAGAGGGACCTGAGATCATAGAGGAAGGAGCAGGAATGAGAATAGGGACCTGAGATCATAGAGGAGGGAACAGGACTGAGGATAGGGACCTGAGATCATTGAGGAGGGAGCAGGACTGAGGAGAGGGACCTGAGATCATAGAGGAGGGAACAGGACTGAGGAGCGGGACCTGAGATCATAGAGGAGGGAACAGGACTGAGGAGAGGGACCTGAGATCATAGAGGAGGGAACAGGACAGAGGAGAGGGACCTGTGATCACAGAGGAGGGAGCAGGACAGAGGAGTTGGACCTGAGATCATAGAGGAGGGAGCAGGACTGAGGAGAGGGCTTATGATCACAGAGGAGGGAGCAGGACTGAGGAGAGGGACCTGGGATCATAAAGGAGGGAGCAGGACTGAGGAGAGGGCTTATGATCACAGAGGAGGGAGCAGGACTGAGGAGAGGGACCAGAGATCATAGAGGAGGGAGCAGGACTGAGGAGAGGGACCTGAGATCATAGAGGAGGGAGCATTACTAAGGAGAGGGACTTGAGTTCAGAGAGGAGGGAGCAGGACTAAGGAGAGGGACCTGAGATCATAGAGGAGGGAGCAGGACAGAGGAGAGGGACCTGAGATCATAGAGGAGGGAGCAGGACGAAGAAGGGGGACCTGAGATCATAGAGGAGGGAGCAGGACAGAGGAGAGGGACCTGAGATCATAGAGGAGGGAGCAGGACAGAGGAGAGGGACCTGAGATCATAGAGGAGGGAGCAGGGCAGAGGAGAGGGACCTGAGATCATAGAGGAGGGAGCAGGACAGAGGAGAGGGACCTGAGATCATAGAGGAGGGAGCAGGGCAGAGGAGAGGGACCTGAGATCATAGAGGAGGATGCAGGACAGAGAAGAGGGACTAGAGATCATAGAGGAGGGAGCAGGACTGAGGAGAGGGACCTGAGATCATAGAGGAGCGAGCAGGACTGAGGAGAGGGACCAGAGATCATAGAGGAGGGAGCAGGACTGAGGAGAGGGACTAGAGATCATAGAGGAGGGAGCAGGACTGAGGATTGGGACCTGAGATCATAGAGGAGCGAGCAGGACTGAGGAGAGGGACCAGAGATCATAGAGGAGGGTGCAGGACAGAGGAGAGGAACTTGAGATCATAGAGGAGGGAGCAGGACTAATTAGAGGGACCTGAGATCATAGCGGAGGGAGCAGGACTAAGAAGGGGGACCTGATATCATAGAGGAGGGAGCAGGATTGAGAAGAGGGACCTGATATCATAGAGGAGGGAGCAGGATTGAGAAGAGGGACCTGAGATCATAGAGGAAGGAGCAGGAATGAGAAAGGGACCTGAGATCATAGAGGAGGGAACAGGACTGAGGATAGGGACCTGAGATCATTGAGGAGGGAGCAGGACTGAGGAGAGGGACCTGAGATCATAGAGGAGGGAGCAGGACTGAGGAGCGGGACCTGAGATCATAGAGGAGGGAACAGGACTGAGGAGAGGGACCTGAGATCATAGAGGAGGGAACAGGACAGAGGAGAGGGACCTGTGATCACAGAGGAGGGAGCAGGACAGAGGAGTTGGACCTGAGATCATAGAGGAGGGAGCAGGACTGAGGAGAGGGCTTATGATCACAGAGGAGGGAGCAGGACTGAGGAGAGGGACCTGGGATCATAAAGGAGAGAGCAGGACTGAGGAGAGGGCTTATGATCACAGAGGAGGGAGCAGGACTGAGGAGATGGACCTGAGATTATAGAGGAGGGAGCAGGACTGAGGAGAGGGACCTGAGATCACAGAGGAGGGAGCAGTACTGAGGAGAGGGACTTGAAATCATAAAGGAGGGAAAAGGACTGAGGGGAGGGACCTGAGATCATAGAGGAGGGAGCAGGACTGAGGAGAGGGACCTGAGATCATAGAGAAGGGAGCAGGACTAAGGAGATGGACCTGAGATTATAGTGGAGGGAGCTAGACTGAGGAGAGGGACTTGAGATCATAGAGGAGGGAGCAGGACTAATGAGAGGGACCTGAGATCATAAAGGAGGGAGCAGGACTATGAAGGGGGACCTGAGATCATAGAGGAGGGAGCAGGACAGAGGAGAGGGACCTGAGATCATAGAGGAGGGAGCAGGACGAAGAAGGGGGACCTGAGATCATAGAGGAGGGAGCAGGACAGAGGAGAGGGACCTGAGATCATAGAGGAGGGAGCAGGACAGAGGAGAGGGACCTGAGATCATAGAGGAGGGAGCAGGGCAGAGGAGAGGGACCTGAGATCATAGAGGAGGGAGCAGGACAGAGGAGAGGGACCTGAGATCATAGAGGAGGGAGCAGGGCAGAGGAGAGGGACCTGAGATCATAGAGGAGGATGCAGGACAGAGAAGAGGGACTAGAGATCATAGAGGAGGGAGCAGGACTGAGGAGAGGGACCTGAGATCATAGAGGAGCGAGCAGGACTGAGGAGAGGGACCAGAGATCATAGAGGAGGGAGCAGGACTGAGGAGAGGGACTAGAGATCATAGAGGAGGGAGCAGGACTGAGGATTGGGACCTGAGATCATAGAGGAGCGAGCAGGACTGAGGAGAGGGACCAGAGATCATAGAGGAGGGTGCAGGACAGAGGAGAGGAACTTGAGATCATAGAGGAGGGAGCAGGACTAATTAGAGGGACCTGAGATCATAGCGGAGGGAGCAGGACTAAGAAGGGGGACCTGATATCATAGAGGAGGGAGCAGGATTGAGAAGAGGGACCTGATATCATAGAGGAGGGAGCAGGATTGAGAAGAGGGACCTGAGATCATAGAGGAAGGAGCAGGAATGAGAAAGGGACCTGAGATCATAGAGGAGGGAACAGGACTGAGGATAGGGACCTGAGATCATTGAGGAGGGAGCAGGACTGAGGAGAGGGACCTGAGATCATAGAGGAGGGAGCAGGACTGAGGAGCGGGACCTGAGATCATAGAGGAGGGAACAGGACTGAGGAGAGGGACCTGAGATCATAGAGGAGGGAACAGGACAGAGGAGAGGGACCTGTGATCACAGAGGAGGGAGCAGGACAGAGGAGTTGGACCTGAGATCATAGAGGAGGGAGCAGGACTGAGGAGAGGGCTTATGATCACAGAGGAGGGAGCAGGACTGAGGAGAGGGACCTGGGATCATAAAGGAGAGAGCAGGACTGAGGAGAGGGCTTATGATCACAGAGGAGGGAGCAGGACTGAGGAGATGGACCTGAGATTATAGAGGAGGGAGCAGGACTGAGGAGAGGGACCTGAGATCACAGAGGAGGGAGCAGTACTGAGGAGAGGGACTTGAAATCATAAAGGAGGGAAAAGGACTGAGGGGAGGGACCTGAGATCATAGAGGAGGGAGCAGGACTGAGGAGAGGGACCTGAGATCATAGAGAAGGGAGCAGGACTAAGGAGATGGACCTGAGATTATAGTGGAGGGAGCTAGACTGAGGAGAGGGACTTGAGATCATAGAGGAGGGAGCAGGACTAATGAGAGGGACCTGAGATCATAAAGGAGGGAGCAGGACTATGAAGGGGGACCTGAGATCATAGAGGAGGGAGCAGGATTGAGGAGAGGGACCTGAGATCATAGAGGAAGGAGCATGAATTAGAATAGGGACCTGAGATCATAGAGGAGGGAACAGGACTGAGGAGAGGGACCTGAGATCATAGATGAGGGAGCAGGACTGAGGAGAGGGACCTGAGATCATAGAGGAGGTAGCAGGTCTGAGGAGAGGGACCTGAGATCATAGAGGAGGGAACAGGACAGAGGAGAGGGACCTGAGATCATAGTGGAGGGAGCAGTACATAGGATAGGGACCTGAGATCATAGAGGAGGGAGCAGGACTGAGGAGAGGGACCTGAGATCATAGAGGAGGGAGCAGGACTGAGGAGAGGGACCTGAGATGATAGAGGAGGGAGCAGGACAGAGGAGAGGGACCTGACATCATAGAGGAGGGAGCAGGACTGAAGAGAGGGACCCTCAGTTCATAGAGGAGAGAGCAGGACTGAGGAGAGTGTCCTGAGATCATAGAGGAGGGAGTAGGACTGAGGAGAGGGACCTGAGTTCATAGAGGAGGGAGCAGGACTGAGGAGAGGGACCTGAGATCATAGAGGAGGGAGCAGGACTGAGAAGAGGGACCTGAGATCATAGAGGAGGGAGCAGGACTGAGGAGAGGGACCTGAGATGATAGAGGAGGGAGCAGGACAGAGGAGAGGGACCTGACATCATAGAGGAGGGAGCAGGACTGAAGAGAGGGACCCTCAGTTCATAGAGGAGAGAGCAGGACTGAGGAGAGTGTCCTGAGATCATAGAGGAGGGAGTAGGACTGAGGAGAGGGACCTGAGTTCATAGAGGAGGGAGCAGGACTGAGGAGAGGGACCTGAGATCATAGAGGAGGGAGCAGGACTGAGAAGAGGGACCTGAGATCATAGAGGAGGGAGCAGGACTGAGGAGAGGGACAATCTGTCCCAGTCCCTCAATAACATGAGGGTGGGGAGGGGTGTCGGCCCACATCTCTCCGAAGAGTCACCACATCATGGAGATACGAGGAGTGACCGTCCTGTACTAACATCTGATACATCACAGATCACTGCTAAGCTTCATTGTGCAGACTCCGCCTGAGCCAGCAGAGGCATCACATCATGGAGATACGAGGAGTGATTGTCCTGTCCTGAGCTTCACTGTGCAGATGGGGCCTGAGCCATCAGTCACCACATCATGGAGATACGAGGAGTGATTGTCCTGTCCTGAGCTTCACTGTGCAGATGGGGCCTGAGCCAGCAGAGTCACCACATCATGGAGATACGAGGAGTGATTGTCCTGTCCTGAGCTTCACTGTGCAGATGGGGCCTGAGCCAGCAGAGGCATCACATCATGGAGATACGAGGAGTGATGGTCCTGTCCTGAGCTTCACTGTACAGATGGGGCCTGAGCCAGCAGTCACCACAGCATGGAGATACGAGGAGTGATTGTCCTGTCCTGAGCTTCACTGTGCAGATGGGGCCTGAGCCAGCAGAGTCACCACATCATGGAGATACGAGGAGTGATTGTCCTGTCCTGAGCTTCATTGTGCAGATGGGGCCTGAACCAGCAGACACCACATCATGGAGATACGAGGAGTGATTGTCCTGTCCTGAGCTTCACTATGCAGATGGGGCCTGAGCCAGCAGAGGCATCACATCATGGAGATACAAGCAGTGATGGTCCTGTCCTGAGCTTCACTGTGCAGATGGGGCCTGAGCAAGCAGAGTCATCACATCATGGAGATACGAGGAGTGATTGTCCTGTCCTGAGCTTCACTGTGCAGATGGGGCCTGAGCCATCAGTCACCACATCATGGAGATACGAGGAGTTATTGTCCTGTCCTGAGCTTCACAGTGCAGATGGGGCCTGAGCCAGCAGTCACCACATCATGGAGATACGAGGAGTGATGGTCCTGTCCTGAGCTTCACTGTGCAGATGGGGCCTGAGCCAGCAGACACCACATCATGGAGATACGAGGAGTGATGGTCCTGTCCTGAGCTTCACTGTGCAGATGGGGCCTGAGCCAGCAGAGTCACCACATCATGGATATACGAGGAGTGATTGTCCTGTCCTGAGCTTCACTGTGCAGATGGGGCCTGAGCCAGCAGACACCACATCATGGAGATACGAGGAGTGATGGTCCTGTCCTGAGCTTCACTGTGCAGATGGGGCCTGAGCCAGCAGACACCACATCATGGAGATACGAGGAGTGATTGTCCTGTCCTGAGCTTCACTATGCAGATGGGGCCTGTGCCAGCAGAGGCATCACATCATGGAGATACGAGGAGTGATGGTCCTGTCCTGAGCTTCACTGTGCAGATGGGGCCTGAGCCAGCAGTTACCACATCATGGAGATACGAGGAGTGATTGTCCTGTCCTGAGCTTCACTGTGCAGATGTGGCCTGAGCCAGCAGAGTCACCACATAATGGGGATATGAGGAGTGATTGTCCTGTCCTGAGCTTCACTGTGCAGATGGGGCCTGAGCCAGCATAATGAAAAATAAGAATGCAGACATAAAGATTATCAGAGTCGTTAATGTATGAAGATAAATTGAAGATGTGGGTGAGTTAATTGGGTGCTCCGTTGGTACGCCTCCGCCTTTTCTGGTCACCTTGCTCCTGGTTGTGTGGGTGCTCCGCCTGCGCCCCACCCCCTCCTCAGATCACCTTGCCCCCGGTGGAGGAGGAGGGTATTTCTGTAAGGTATTTAGGGTAATCCTGATTACAGCACTCTTCACCTGAGATCTCGCTCACCTGAGATTAACACCTCATCCCAGGTCATGTACTGCCCAGGGCCGTCGCAGGCAGCCAGGGCCCCCAGGAAGGAGAGGACAGGGGTGCCCGGGAAGAACAGGATAGGGGCCCCCAGGAAGAGCTGGACAGGAGCCCCCAGGAAGAGCAGCACAGAGGCCCCCAGAAAGAGCTGGACAGGGGCCCCCGGGAAGATCAGGACAGGGCCACCCAGGAAGAGCTGGACAGGGGCCCCCGATCTTTGACCCTGAAGGTATTGGGAATCAGTTCATCCCTTACACATCATCTAATAGATGTTGGGGACATTTATCAATACTGGAGTTTTTCATACCTTCTCGAGCAGAGAGCACAGAGCACAGCTCTCAAGGCACAATACATAACAGATGCTGCAGAGGACACAGAGAACAACAGGGTGAGGACAATACATAACACTGGCAGCAGAGAGCACAGAGCACAGCAGTGTGAGGTCTGATTACACATCTCTCCACGGACAATACATAACACTGGCAGCAGAGAGCACAGAGCACAGCAGTGTGAGGTCTGATTACACATCTCTCCAGGGACAATACATAACACTGGCTGCAGAGAGCACAGAGCACAGCAGTGTGAGGTCTGATTACACATCTCTCCAGGAACAGTACATAACACTGGCTGCAGAGAGCACAGAGCACAGCAGTGTGAGGTCTGATTACACATCTCTCCAGGGACAATACATAACACTGGCTGCAGAGAGCACAGAGCACAGCAGTGTGAGGTCTGATTACACATCTCTCCAGGGACTATACATAACACTGGCTGCAGAGAGCACAGAGCACAGCAGTGTGAGGTCTGATTACACATCTCTCCAGGGACAATACATAACACTGGCTGCAGAGAGCACAGAGCACAGCAGTGTGAGGTCTGATTACACATCTCTCCAGGGACAATACCTAACACTGGCTGCAGAGAGCGTAGAGCACAGCAGTGTGAGGTCTGATTACACATCTTTCCAGGGACAATACATAACACTGGCTGCAGAGAGCACAGAGCACAGCAGTGTGAGGTCTGATTACACATCTCTCCAGGGACAATACCTAACACTGGCTGCAGAGAGCGTAGAGCACAGCAGTGTGAGGTCTGATTACACATCTTTCCAGGGACAATACATAACACTGGCTGCAGAGAGCACAGAGCACAGCAGTGTGAGGTCTGATTACACATCTCTCCAGGGACAATACATAACACTGGCTGCAGAGAGCACAGAGCACAGCAGTGTGAGGTCTGATTACACATCTCTCCAGGGACAATACATAACACTGGCTGCAGAGAGCACAGAGCACAGCAGTGTGAGGTCTGATTACACATCTCTCCAGGGATAATACATAACACTGGCTGCAGTCAGTATGGTCACACCTGCTGACAGGTTCCCTATAAGAAGCATATATGTAGATGTCATTCCCGTCTCTCTGTCTTCCAGTGTGATTGTGGATTTGCTCGGTGCTGCCGCTCCTCCTCCGCCCTCTGCAGGAGCTGCTCTCTGTTGCTCGTGTTGTTCTGCTGCCGCTCAGCGTGGGGCTCATTGTGTGTGTGATCCGCTCTATGGCGGAGGCTGTGGAGGAGGAGCAGCGCCGTGTTCTTACTGCTCCTGTGTAATCACCAGGAAACTTCCCACCGCAGTTATATGAAGAGCACATTATACCCGTCTCTGCTGCCGGGCCCCAGTATATCTCATCCAGCCATACCGGGCCCCAGTATATCTCAACCAGCCAGACCGGGCCCCAGTATATCTCATCCAGCCAGACCGGGCCCCAGTATATCTCATCCAGCCAGACCGGGCCCCAGTATATCTCATCCAGCCATACCGGGCCCCAGTATATCTCATCCAGCCAGACCGGGCCCCAGTATATCTCATCTAGCCAGACCGGGCCCCAGTATATCTCATCCAGCCAGACCGGGCCCCAGTATATCTCATCCAGCCAGACCGGGCCCCAGTATATCTCAACCAGCCAGACCGGGCCCCAGTATATCTCAACCAGCCAGACCGGGCCCCAGTATATCTCATCCAGCCAGACCGGGCCCCAGTATATCTCATCCAGCCATACCGGGCCCCAGTATATCTCATCCAGCCATACCGGGCCCCAGTATATCTCATCCAGCCAGACCGGGCCCCAGTATATCTCATCCAGCCACACCGGGCCCCAGTATATCTCATCCATCAGACCGGGCCCCAGTATATCTCATCCAGCCACACCGGGCCCCAGTATATCTCATCCAGCCACACCGGGCCCCAGTATATCTCATCCAGCCAGACCGGGCCCCAGTATATCTCATCCAGCCAGACCGGGCCCCAGTATATCTCATCCAGCCAGACCGGGCCCCAGTATATCTCATCCAGCCAGACCGGGCCCCAGTATATCTCATCCAGCCAGACCGGGCCCCAGTATATCTCATCCAGCCAGACCGGGCCCCAGTACGAGAAACCTGAATCTGGCAAACCCTGCACATAGTACACACCCTGCACACTACATCGGTAACTGCACATAATAAACACCCTTCACATAGTACACACCGCACATAGTACACACCGCACATAGTACACAGGACCCTGCACATAGTACACACCCTGCACACTACACCGGTAACTGCAAATAGTACACCCCCTTCACATAGTACACAGTGCACATAGTACACACCGCACATAGTACACAGGACCCTGCACATAGTACACACCCTGCACATAGTACACACCGCACATAGTACACACCCTTCACATAGTACACACCGCACATAGTACACACCGCACATAGTACACAGGACCCTGCACATAGTACACACCCTGCACATAGTACACAGTGCACATAGTACACACTGCACATAGTACACAGGACCCTGCACATAGTACACACCCTACACATAGTACACACTGCACATAGTACACCCCCTGCACACTACACCGGTAACTGCACATAGTACACACCCTTCACATAGTACACAGTGCACATAGTACACCCCCCTGCACATAGTACACCCTGCACATAGTACACCCCCTGCACATAGTGCACCCCCTGCACATAGTACACACCCTGCACATAGTACACACTGCACATAGTACACAGGACCCTGCACATAGTACACACCCTGCACATAGTGCACACTGCACATAGTACACCCCCCTGCACATAGTACACCCCCTGCACATAGTACACACCCTTCACATAGTACACCCCCTGCACATAGTACACACCCTGCATATAGTACACACCCTGCACATAGTACACACCCTTCACATAGTACACCCCCTGCACATAGTACACACCCTGCACATAGTACACACAATGCACATAGTACACACCCTGCACATAGTACACTGGACACTGCACATAGTACACAGGACACTGCACATAATACACACTACACATAGTACACAGAACACTGCACATAGTACACACTGCACATAGTACACACCCTGCACATAGTACACCCCCCTGCATATAGTACACACCCTGCACATAGTACACCCCTGCACATAGTACACACTGCACATAGTACACTGCACATATTACACACTGCACATAGTACACACCCTGCACATAGTACACACACCCTGCATATAGTACAGACCCTGCACATAGTACACCCCCCTACACATAGTACACCCCCCTGCACATAGTACAACCCCCTGCACATAGTACACCCTGCACATAGTATACCCCCTGCACATAGTACACCCCCTGCACATAGTACACACCCTGCACATAGTACACACCATGCACATAGTACACAGGACACTGCACATAGTACACACTGCACATAGTACACCCCCTGCATATAGTACACTCTCTGCACATAGTACACACCCTGCACATAGTACACCCCCCTGCACATAGTACACCCCCCTGCACATAGTACACCCCCTGCACATAGTACACACAGCACATAGTACACTGGACACTGCACATAGTACACAGGACACTGCACATAATACACACTACACATAGTACACAGAACACTGCACATAGTACACACTGCACATAGTACACACCCTGCACATAGTACACCCCCCTGCATATAGTACACACCCTGCACATAGTACACCCCTGCACATAGTACACACTGCACATAGTACACTGCACATATTACACACTGCACATAGTACACACCCTGCACATAGTACACACACCCTGCATATAGTACAGACCCTGCACATAGTACACCCCCCTACACATAGTACACCCCCCTGCACATAGTACAACCCCCTGCACATAGTACACCCTGCACATAGTATACCCCCTGCACATAGTACACCCCCTGCACATAGTACACACCCTGCACATAGTACACACCATGCACATAGTACACAGGACACTGCACATAGTACACACTGCACATAGTACACCCCCTGCATATAGTACACTCTCTGCACATAGTACACACCCTGCACATAGTACACCCCCTGCACATAGTACACCCCCCTGCACATAGTACACCCCCCTGCACATAGTACACCCCCTGCACATAGTACACACAGCACATAGTACACTGCACATAGTACACACCCTGCACATAGTACACACTGCACATAGTACACTGCACATAGTACACAGGACACTGCACATAATATACACTGCACATAGTACACACCCTGCACATAGTACACCCCCCTGCACATAGTACACACCCTGCACATAGTACACCCCCCTGCACATAGTACAACCCCCTGCACATAGTACACACCCTGCACATAGTACACACACCCTGCACATAGTACACACCCTGCACATAGTACACCCCCCTGCACATAGTACACACCCTGCACATAGTACACCCCCTGCACATAGTACACCCCCCTGCACATAGTACAACCCCCTGCACATAGTACACCCTGCACATAGTATACCCCCTGCACATAGTACACCCCCTGCACATAGTACACACCCTGCACATAGTACACACCATGCACATAGTACACAGGACACTGCACATAGTACACACTGCACATAGTACACCCCCTGCATATAGTACACTCTCTGCACATAGTACACACCCTGCACATAGTACACACTGCACATAGTACACTGCACATAGTACACACCCTGCACATAGTACACACTGCACATAGTACACTGCACATAGTACACAGGACACTGCACATAATACACACTGCACATAGTACACAGAACACTGCACATAGTACACACCCTGCACATAGTACACACCCTGCACATAGTACACCCCTTGCACATAGTACACACCCTTCACATAGTACACACCGCACATAGTACACCCCGCACATAGTACACAGGACCCTGCACATAGTACACACCCTGCACACTACACCGGTAACTGCAAATAGTACACACCCTTCACATAGTATACACCGCACATAGTACACACCGCACATAGTACACAGGACCCTGCACATAGTACACACCCTGCACACTACACCGGTAACTGCACATAGTACACACCCTTCACATAGTACACAGTGCACATAGTACACACTGCACATAGTACACAGGACCCTGCACATAGTACACACCCTACACATAGTACACACTGCACATAGTACACCCCCTGCACACTACACCGGTAACTGCACATAGTACACACCCTTCACATAGTACACAGTGCACATAGTACACCCCCCTGCACATAGTACACCCCCTGCACATAGTACACCCCCCTGCACATAGTACACACCCTGCACATAGTACACACTGCACATAGTACACAGGACCCTGCACATAGTACACACCCTGCACATAGTACACACCCTGCACATAGTACATCCCCTGCACATAGTACACCCCCTGCACATAGTACACACCCTGCACATAGTACACACCCTTCACATAGTACACCCCCTGCACACAGTACACACCCTGCACATAGTACACACCCTTCACATAGTACACCCCCTGCACATAGTACACACCCTGCACATAGTACACACACTGCACATAGTACATGCCCTGCACATAGTACACACTGCACATAGTACACTGCACATAGTACACACTGCACATAGTACACTGCACATAGTACACAGGACACTGCACATAATACACACTACACATAGTACACAGAACACTGCACATAGTACACCCCCTGCACATAGTACACACCCTGCACATAGTACACACACTTCACATAGTACACCCCCTGCACATAGTACACACCCTGCACATAGTACACCCCCTGCATATAGTACACACCCTGCACATAGTACACCCCTGCACATAGTACACACTGCACATAGTACACTGCACATATTACACACTGCACATAGTACACACCCTGCACATAGTACACACACCCTGCATGTAGTACAGACCCTGCACATAGTACACCCCCTGCACATAGTACACCCCCCTGCACATAGTACAACCCACTGCACATAGTACACCCTGCACATAGTATACCCCCTGCACATAGTACACACCCCCTGCACATAGTACACACCCTGCACATAGTACACCCCCTGCACATAGTACACCCCCTGCACATAGTACACACCCTGCACATAGTACACCCCCTGCACATAGTACACCCCCTGCACATAGTACACACCCTGCACATAGTACACCCCCTGCATATAGTACACTCTCTGCACATAGTACACACCCTGCACATAGTACACCCCCTGCACATAGTACACCCCCCTGCACATAGTACACCCCCCTGCACATAGTACACACAGCACATAGTACACTGCACATAGTACACACCCTGCACATAGTACACACTGCACATAGTACACACCCTGCACATAGTACACCCCCCTGCATATAGTACACACCCTGCACATAGTACACCCCCCTGCACATAGTACAACCCCCTGCACATAGTACAACCCCCTGCACATAGTACACCCTGCACATAGTATACCCCCTGCACATAGTACACCCCCTGCACATAGTACACACCCTGCACATAGTACACCCCCCTGCACATAGTACACACCCTGCACATAGTACACCCCCCTGCACATAGTACAACCCCCTGCACATAGTACACACCCTGCACATAGTACACCCCCTGCACATAGTACACACCCCCTGCACATAGTACACACCCTGCACATAGTACACCCCCCTGCACATAGTACACCCCCTGCACATAGTACACAACCTGCACATAGTACACACTGCACATAGTACACTGCACATAGTACACACCCTGCACATAGTACACACTGCACATAGTACACTGCACATAGTACACAGGACACTGCACATAATACACACTGCACATAGTACACAGAACACTGCACATAGTACACACCCTGCACATAGTACACAACCTGCACATAGTACACACCCTTCACATAGTACACACCGCACATAGTACACCCCGCACATAGTACACAGGACCCTGCACATAGTACACACCCTGCACACTACACCGGTAACTGCAAATAGTACACACCCTTCACATAGTACACACCGCACATAGTACACACCGCACATAGTACACAGGACCCTGCACATAGTACACACCCTGCACACTACACCGGTAACTGCACATAGTACACACCCTTCACATAGTACACAATGCACATAGTACACACTGCACATAGTACACAGGACCCTGCACATAGTACACACCCTACACATAGTACACACTGCACATAGTACACCCCCTGCACACTACACCGGTAACTGCACATAGTACACACCCTTCACATAGTACACAGTGCACATAGTACACCCCCCTGCACATAGTACACCCTGCACATAGTACACCCCCTGCACATAGTGCATCCCTGCACATAGTACACACCCTGCACATAGTACACACTGCACATAGTACACAGGACCCTGCACATAGTACACACCCTGCACATAGTGCACACTGCACATAGTACACCCCCCTGCACATAGTACACCCCCTGCACATAGTACACACCCTGCACATAGTACACACACTTCACATAGTACACCCCCTGCACATAGTACACACCCTGCACATAGTACACACCCTTCACATAGTACACACCCTGCACATAGTACACACCCTGCACATAGTACACACACTGCACATAGTACACGCCCTGCACATAGTACACACTGCACATAGTACACTGCACATAGTACACACTGCACATAGTACACTGCACATAGTACACAGGACACTGCACATAATACACACTACACATAGTACACAGAACACTGCACATAGTACACACTGCACATAGTACACCCCCTGCATATAGTACACACCCTGCACATAGTACACCCCTGCACATAGTACACACTGCACATAGTACACTGCACATATTACACACTGCACATAGTACACACCCTGCACATAGTACACACACCCTGCATATAGTACAGACCCTGCACATAGTACACCCCCCTGCACATAGTACACCCCCCTGCACATAGTACAACCCCCTGCACATAGTACACCCTGCACATAGTATACCCCCTGCACATAGTACACCCCCTGCACATAGTACACACCCTGCACATAGTACAACCCCTGCACATAGTACACACCCCCTGCACATAGTACACACCCTGCACATAGTACACCCCCTGTTTATAGTAAACCCCCTGCACATAGTACACACCCTGCACATAGTACACCCCCCCCTGCACATAGTACACACCCTGCACATAGTACACCCCCTGCATATAGTACACTCTCTGCACATAGTACACACCCTGCACATAGTACACCCCTGCACATAGTACACCCCCCTGCACATAGTACACCCCCCTGCACATAGTACACCCCCTGCACATAGTACACACAGCACATAGTACACTGCACATAGTACACACCCTGCACATAGTACACACTGCACATAGTACACTGCACATAGTACACAGGACACTGCACATAATACACACTGCACATAGTACACACCCTGCACATAGTACACCCCCCTGCATATAGTACACACCCTGCACAAAGTACACCCCTTTGCACATAGTACAACCCCCTGCACATAGTACACACCCTGCACATAGTACAAACACCCTGCACATAGTCCACACCCTGCACATAGTACACCCCCCTGCACATAGTACACACCCTGCACATAGTACACCCCCCTGCACATAGTACAACCGCCTGCACATAGTACACCCTGCACATAGTATACCCCCTGCACATAGTACACCCCCTGCACATAGTACACCCCCTGCACATAGTACACACCCCCTGCACATAGTACACACCCTGCACATAGTACACCCCCCTGCACATAGTACACCCCCTGCACATAGTATACACCCTGCACATAGTACACACTGCACATAGTACACTGCACATAGTACACACCCTGCACATAGTACACACTGCACATAGTACACTGCACATAGTACACAGGACACTGCACATAATACACACTGCACATAGTACACAGAACACTGCACATAGTACACACCCTGCACATAGTACACACCCTGCACATAGTACACCCCTTGCACATATTACACACCCTGCACATAGTACCCACCCTGCACATAGTACACAGGACACTGCACATAGTACACCCCCCTGCACATAGTACACCCCCTGCACATAGTACACACCCTGCACATAGTACACACCCTTCACAAAGTACACCCCCTGCACATAGTACACACCCCCCTGCACATAGTAGACCCCCTGCACTTAGTACACACCCTGCACATAGTACACACCCTTCACATAGTACACCCCCTGCACATAATACACACCCTGCACATAGTACACACACCCTGCACATAGTACACACCCTTCACATAGTACACCCCCTGCACATAATAAAAACCCTGCACATAGTACACACCCTTCACATAGTACACACCCTTCACATAGTACACTCCCTGAACATAGTACACCCTGCACATAGTACACCCTGCACATAGTACACCTTCCACATAGTACGCTCCCTGAACATAGTACACTCCCTGCACATAGTACACACCCTGCACATGGTACACACCCTGCACATAGTACACACCCTTCACATAGTACACCCCCTGCACATAGTACACCCTGCACATAGTACACACTGCACATAGTACACACTGCACATAGCACACCCTCCTGCACATAGTACACCCCCCTGCACATAACACCCCCCTGCACATAGTACACCCCCTGCACATAGTACACCCCCCTGCACATAGTACACACTGCACATAGTACACCCCCTGCACATAGTACACCCCCTGCACATAGTACACACCCTGCACATAGTACACACCCTGCACATAGTACACCCCCTGCACATAGTACACCCCCTGCACATAGCACACCCTCCTGCACATAGTACACCCCCTGCACATAATACACCCCCTGCACATAGTACACCCTCCTGCATATAGTACACCCCCTGCACATAGTACACCCCCCTGCACATAGTACACACTGCACATAGTACACCCCCTGCACATAGTACACCCCCTGCACATAGTACACCCCCCTGCACATAGTACACACTGCACATAGTACACCCCTTACACATAGTACAGACTGCACATAGTACACCCCCTGCACATAGTACACACTGCACATAGTACACCCCCTGCACATAGTACACACCCTGCACATAGTACACACCCTGCACATAGTAAACACCCCCTGCACATAGTACACACTGCACATAGTACACACCCCCTGAACATAGTACACTCCCAGCACATAGTACACACCCTGCACATAGTACACCACCTGCACTTAGTACACACCCTGCGCATAGTTCACCCCCTGCACATAGTGCACTCTCTGCACATAGTACACACCCTGAACATAGTACACACCCTGCACATAGTACACAGGACCCTGCACATAGTACACAGGACCCTTCACACAGTACACACAACCTGCACATAGTACACACACCCTGCACATAGTTCAAACCCCCTGCACATAGTACACACACCCTGCACATAGTACACAGGATACTGCACATAGTACACACCATGCACATAGTACACACCCCCTGCACATAGTACACCCTGCACATAGTACACACCCTGCACATAGTACACACCCTGCACATAGTACACACCCCCTGCACATAGTACACTCCTTGAACATAGTACACACCCCCTGCACATAGTACACTTCTTGAACATAGTACACCCCCTGCACATAGTACACCACCTGAACATAGTACACTCCCTGCACATAGTACACACCTTGCACATAGTACACTCCCTGCACAAAGTACACACCCTGCACATAGTACACCCCCCTGCATATAGTACACTCCCTGCACAAAGTACACCCCCCTGCACATAGTACACCCCCTGCACATAGTACAACCTGCACATAGTACACCCTGCACATAGTATACACCCTGAACATAGTACACTCCCTGCACATAGTACACACCCTGCACATAGTACACACCCTGCACATAGTACACCCCCCTGCATATAGTACACACACTGCACATAGTACACTCCCTGAACATAGTACACTCCCTGCACATAGTACACCCCCCTGCATATAGTACACACCCTGCACATAGTACATTCCCTGAACATAGTACACTCCCTGCACATAGTACCCCACCCCCTGCACATAGTCCACCCTGCACATAGTACACCCCCTGCACATAGTACATCCCCTCCACATAGTACACACTGCACATACTACACACTGCACATAGTACACCCTGCACATAGTACACCCCCCTCCACATAGTACACACTGCACATAGTACACACCCTGCACATAGTACAAAGGACCCCTGCCCATAGTACACCCCCCTGCACATAGTACACCCCCTGCACATAGTACACACTGCACATAGTACACACCCTGCACATAGTACACACCCCCTGCACATAGTACACCCCCCTGCACATAGTACACACCCTGCACATAGTACACACCCCCTGCACATAGTACACCCCCCTGCACATAGTACACCCTGCACATAGTACACCCCCTGCACATAGTGCACCCCATGCACATAGTACACACCCTGCACATAGTACACACTGCACATAGTACACAGGACCCTGCACATAGTACACACCCTGCACATAGTACACACTGCACATAGTACACAGGACACTGCACATAGTACACACCCCTGCACATAGTACACCCACTGCACATAGTACACAGTACACTGCACATAGTACACCCCCTGCACATAGTACACAGGACCCTGCACATAGTACACCCCCTGCACATAGTACACACCACACTGCTCTTAGTAAATGTGCCCCAGTGTGTCATTAATAATCCCCTGTGCTTTAGATACTGCAGACAATTTTATGTATAAGGAAATATCCAAGGAGTGTAATCAGAGCTTTGTGTATGTTGTTAGTAGCAGCAGGACTGTTAAATATGGATTAATATTCCAGTATTGTATGGGGGACATGTCCTCACACTGCTGTGCTCTCTGCAGCCAGTGTTATGTATTGTTTCTGGAGACATGTGTAACCTTTGTGAATGCTGTTAGTAGCAGCTGGACTGTGACTTATGGATGTATATTCCAGGATTGTAGCTTCTCTGTGCACTGGTGGTGTTGAAGGGGTTGTTGTTGTTGTGATCTGCCTTCCTGCACCTTCAGAGAGCCTGGACATCTCCTCCAGACATGATGGTCCCAGGGTCCGGTGCAGATACCTCGGAGCTGGTGTTCGCAGTTCTGCCGCTCCCCGGCTGCTCCTACTGATACTCTGCGCCTTTATTATGGAAATTGTGACCTTTCCTGGAGACTTTCTGAATCTTCTGCTGATTGCAGCTATTTTCTGTTCCTGCAGCTGCAATGAATCCTGGGTAATTGCCTGGGACTGAAGCAGAGGAACGCCGTACCGGACACACAATGCGCAGAACATCTCTATGTATCTTCTGGGAGACTGTGATGGAAGAGGGGAAGAGGGTGCCCCTTCTACATGTCTACCACAGGACCCTGGCCCTGAAACCTAATAAGTCCCCAGATGTCTTCTCCTGGCCCTGACAACTGATGCTCTTCAGATGTCTTCTCCTGGCCCTGACAAATGATGCTCTTCAGATGTCTTCTCCTGGCCCTGACAACTGATGCTCTTCAGATGTCTTCTCCTGGCCCTGACAACTGATGCTCTTCAGATGTCTTCTCCTGGCCCTGACAACTGATGCTCTTCAGATGTCTTCTCCTGGCCCTGACCACTGATGCTCTTCAGATGTCTTCTCCTGGCCCTGACAACTGATGCTCTTCAGATGTCTTCTCCTGGCCCTGACAACTGATGCTCTTCAGATGTCTTCTCCTGGCCCTGACCACTGATGCTCTTCAGATGTCTTCTCCTGGCCCTGACAACTGATGCTCTTCAGATGTCTTCTCCTGGCCCTGACAACTGATGCTCTTCAGATGTCTTCTCCTGGCCCTGACAACCGATTACACTCTACTGTCTACCATTGGCTCTCATAACTGATGGCCTCCAGATATCTACACTTGGCCCTGACAACCCATGACTCTCCAGATAACTACTCCTGGCTTTGATAACTAATGGTCTCCAGAAGTCTACTTCTACTTAGTAAACTGATGGTCTCCAGATGTCTTCTCCTGGCCCTGACAAATAATTGAGCTCCAGATGTATACTTTTGGTGCTGAAAACTGAGGAGTCTGGAGGAGGAGGACAGAGGAGTCTGAAGGAGGAGGAGTAGGACAGAGGAGTCTGAAGGAGGAGGAGGACAGAGGAATGTGGAGGAGGGGGAGGACAGAGGAGTCTGGAGGAGGAGGACAGATGGGTCTGGAGGAGGACAGAGGAATCTGGAGGAGGAGGACAGAGTAGTCTGGAGGAGGAGGGGTACAGAGGAGTCTGGAGGAGGAGGACAGAGGAGTCTGGAGGAGGACAGAGGAATCTGGAGGAGGAGGACAGAGTAGTCTGGAGGAGGAGGACAGAGGAATCTGGAGGAGGAGGACAGAGGAGTCTGGAGGAGGAGGACAGAGGAGTCTGGAGGAGGAGGACAGAAGAGTCTGGAGGAGGAGGAAGAGGACAGAGGAGTCTGGAGGAGGACAAGGAGGACAGAGGAGTCTGGAGTAGGAGGAGGACAGAGGAATCTGGAGGAGGAGGACAGAGGAGTCTGGAGGAGGAGGAGGACAGAGGGTTCTGGAGGAGGAGGACAGAGGGGTCTGGAGGAGGAGGAGGACAGAGGAGTCTGGTGGAGGAGGAGGACAGAGGAGTCTGGAGTAGGAGAGGACAGAGGAGTCTGGAGGAGGAGGAGGACAGAGGAGTCTAGAGGAGAAGGACAGAGGAGTCTGGAGGATGAGGACAGAGGAGTCTGGAGGAGGAGGAGGACAGAGGAGCCTGGAGGAGGACAGAGGGGTCTGGAGGAGGACAGAGCAGTCTGGAGGAGGAGAAGGACAGAGGAGTCTGGAGGAGGATGAGGAGGACAGAGGAGTCTGGAGGAGGAGGGGGACAGAGGAGTCTGGAGGAGGAGGACAGAGGAGTCAGGAGGAGGAAGACAGAGGAGTCTGGAGGAGGAGGACAGAGGAGTCTGGAGGAGGACAGAGGAGTCTGGAGGAGGAGGAGGACAGAGGAATCTGGAGGAGGAGGAGCGAGAGGTCTGAAGGTGGAGGACAGAGGAGTCTGGAGGGAGGAGGACAGAGGAGTCTGGAGGGAGGAGTACAGAGGAGTCTATAGAATAACATAGGGGTGGTGTGTGGTGTACACTATGACATGTACACTCACCGGCCACTTTATTAGGTGCACCATGCTAGTAACGGGTTGGACCCCCCTTTTGCCTTCAGAACTTGATGCGAATCTCCCGTTCCACCACATCCCAAAGATGCTCTATTGGATTGAGATCTGGTGACTGTGGAGGCCATTTGTGTCCAGTGACCTAATTGTCATGTTCAAGAAACCAGTCTGAGATGCTTCCAGCTTTATGACATGGCGCATTATCCTGCTGAAAGTAGCCATCAGATGTTACAGGGTACATTGTGCTCATAAAGGGATGGACATGGGCAGCAACAATACTCAGGTAGGCTGTGGCGTTACCAAGGGGCCCAAAGACACCATGACACCACCACCACCAGCCTGACCCGCTGATATAAGGCAGGATGGATCCATGACACCACCACCACCAGCCTGACCCGGTGATACAAGGCAGGATGGATCCATGACACCACCACCACCAGCCTGACCCGCTGATACAAGGCAGGATGGATCCATGACACCAGCACCACCAGCCTGAGCCGCTGATACAAGGCAGGATGGATCCATGACACCACCACCACCAGCCTGAGCCGCTGATACAAGGCAGGATGGATCCATGACACCACCACCACCAGCCTGAGCCGCTGATACAAGGCAGGATGGATCCATGACACCACCACCACCAGCCTGACCCGCTGATACAAGGCAGGATGGATCCATGACACCACCACCACCAGCCTGACCCGCTGATACAAGGCAGGATGGATCCATGACACCCCCACCACCAGCCTGACCCGCTGATACAAGGCAGGATGGATCCATGACACCACCACCACCAGCCTGAGCCGCTGATACAAGGCAGGATGGATCCATGACACCACCACCACCAGCCTGAGCCGCTGATACAAGGCAGGATGGATCCATGACACCAGCACCACCAGCCTGACCCGCTGATACAAGGCAGGATGGATCCATGACACCACCACCACCAGCCTGAGCCGCTGATACAAGGCAGGATGGATCCATGACACCACCACCAGCCTGACCCGCTGATACAAGGCAGGATGGATCCATGACACCCCCACCACCAGCCTGACCCGCTGATACAAGGCAGGATGGATCCATGACACCACCACCACCAGCCTGAGCCACTGATACAAGGCAGGATGGATCCATGACACCAGCACCACCAGCCTGACCCGCTGATACAAGGCAGGATGGATCCATGACACCAGCACCACCAGCCTGACCCGCTGATACAAGGCAGGATGGATCCATGACACCACCACCACCAGCCTGAGCCGCTGATACAAGGCAGGATGGATCCATGACACCACCACCACCAGCCTGAGCCGCTGATACAAGGCAGGATGGATCCATGACACCAGCACCACCAGCCTGACCCGCTGATACAAGGCAGGATGGATCCATGACACCACCACCACCAGCCTGAGCCGCTGATACAAGGCAGGATGGATCCATGACACCACCACCACCAGCCTGAGCCGCTGATACAAGGCAGGATGGATCCATGACACCACCACCACCAGCCTGACCCGCTGATACAAGGCAGGATGGATCCATGACACCAACACCACCAGCCTGACCCGCTGATACAAGGCAGGATGGATCCATGACACCACCACCACCAGCCTGACCCGCTGATACAAGGCAGGATGGATCCATGACACCAGCACCACCAGCCTGAGCCGCTGATACAAGGCAGGATGGATCCATGACACCACCACCAGCCTGAGCCGCTGATACAAGGCAGGATGGATCCATGACACCAGCACCACCAGCCTGAGCCGCTGATACAAGGCAGGATGGATCCATGACACCACCACCACCAGCCTGACCCGCTGATACAAGGCAGGATGGATCCATGACACCACCACCACCAGCCTGAGCCGCTGATACAAGGCAGGATGGATCCATGACACCAGCACCACCAGCCTGAGCCGCTGATACAAGGCAGGATGGATCCATGACACCACCACCACCAGCCTGAGCCGCTGATACAAGGCAGGATGGATCCATGACACCACCACCACCAGCCTGACCCGCTGATACAAGGCAGGATGGATCCATGACACCACCACCACCAGCCTGAGCCACTGATACAAGGCAGGATGGATCCATGACACCACCACCACCAGCCTGACCCGCTGATACAAGGCAGGATGGATCCATGACACCACCACCACCAGCCTGAGCCGCTGATACAAGGCAGGATGGATCCATGACACCACCACCACCAGCCTGAGCTGCTGATACAAGGCAGGATGGATCCATGACACCACCAGCCTGAGCCGCTGATACAAGGCAGGATGGATCCATGACACCACCACCACCAGCCTGAGCTGCTGATACAAGGCAGGATGGATCCATGACACCACCACCACCAGCCTGAGCTGCTGATACAAGGCAGGATGGATCCATGACACCAGCACCACCAGCCTGACCCGCTGATACAAGGCAGGATGGATCCATGACACCACCACCACCAGCCTGAGCCGCTGATACAAGGCAGGATGGATCCATGACACCACCACCACCAGCCTGAGCCGCTGATACAAGGCAGGATGGATCCATGACACCACCACCACCAGCCTGAGCCGCTGATACAAGGCAGGATGGATCCATGACACCACCACCACCAGCCTGACCCGCTGATACAAGGCAGGATGGATCCATGACACCAGCACCACCAGCCTGACCCCCTGATACAAGGCAGGATGGATCCATGACACCACAACCCGCCTGAGCCGCTGATACAAGGCAGGATGGATCCATGACACCAGCACCACCAGCCTGAGCCGCTGATACAAGGCAGGATGGATCCATGACACCACCACCACCAGCCTGACCCGCTGATACAAGGCAGGATGGATCCATGACACCACCACCACCAGCCTGAGCCGCTGATACAAGGCAGGATGGATCCATGACACCAGCACCACCAGCCTGAGCCGCTGATACAAGGCAGGATGGATCCATGACACCACCACCACCAGCCTGAGCCGCTGATACAAGGCAGGATGGATCCATGACACCACCACCACCAGCCTGACCCGCTGATACAAGGCAGGATGGATCCATGACACCACCACCACCAGCCTGAGCCACTGATACAAGGCAGGATGGATCCATGACACCACCACCACCAGCCTGACCCGCTGATACAAGGCAGGATGGATCCATGACACCACCACCACCAGCCTGAGCCGCTGATACAAGGCAGGATGGATCCATGACACCACCACCACCAGCCTGAGCTGCTGATACAAGGCAGGATGGATCCATGACACCACCAGCCTGAGCCGCTGATACAAGGCAGGATGGATCCATGACACCACCACCACCAGCCTGAGCTGCTGATACAAGGCAGGATGGATCCATGACACCACCACCACCAGCCTGAGCTGCTGATACAAGGCAGGATGGATCCATGACACCACCACCACCAGCCTGAGCTGCTGATACAAGGCAGGATGGATCCATGACACCACCACCACCAGCCTGAGCTGCTGATACAAGGCAGGATGGATCCATGACACCACCACCACCAGCCTGAGCTGCTGATACAAGGCAGGATGGATCCATGACACCACCAGCCTGAGCCGCTGATACAAGGCAGGATGGATCCATGACACCACCACCACCAGCCTGAGCTGCTGATACAAGGCAGGATGGATCCATGACACCACCACCACCATCCTGAGCTGCTGATACAAGGCAGGATGGATCCATGACACCACCACCACCAGCCTGAGCTGCTGATACAAGGCAGGATGGATCCATGACACCACCACCACCAGCCTGACCCGCTGATACAAGGCAGGATGGATCCATGACACCACCACCACCAGCCTGAGCCGCTGATACAAGGCAGGATGGATCCATGACACCAGCACCAGCCTGACCCGCTGATACAAGGCAGCATGGATCCATGACACCACCACCACCAGCCTGAACCGCTGATACAAGGCAGGATGGATCCATGACACCACCACCACCAGCCTGAGCCGCTGATACAAGGCAGGATGGATCCATGACACCACCACCACCAGCCTGACCCGCTGATACAAGGCAGGATGGATCCATGACACCACCACCACCAGCCTGAGCCGCTGATACAAGGCAGGATGGATCCATGACACCACCACCACCAGCCTGAGCCGCTGATACAAGGCAGGATGGATCCATGACACCACCAGCACCAGCCTGAGCCGCTGATACAAGGCAGGATGGATCCATGACGCCACCAGCACCAGCCTGACCCGCTGATACAAGGCAGGATGGATCCATGACACCACCACCACCAGCCTGACCCGCTGATACAAGGCAGGATGGATCCATGACACCACCACCACCAGCCTGAGCCGCTGATACAAGGCAGGATGGATCCATGACACCACCACCACCAGCCTGACCCCCTGATACAAGGCAGGATGGATCCATGACACCAGCACCAGCCTGACCCGCTGATACAAGGCAGCATGGATCCATGACACCACCACCACCAGCCTGAGCCGCTGATACAAGGCAGGATGGATCCATGACACCACCACCACCAGCCTGACCCGGTGATACAAGGCAGGATGGATCCATGACACCACCACCACCAGCCTGACCCGCTGATACAAGGCAGGATGGATCCATGACACCAGCACCACCAGCCTGAGCCGCTGATACAAGGCAGGATGGATCCATGACACCACCACCACCAGCCTGAGCCGCTGATACAAGGCAGGATGGATCCATGACACCACCAGCACCAGCCTGAGCCGCTGATACAAGGCAGGATGTATCCATGACACCAGCACCACCAGCCTGACCCGCTGATACAAGGCAGGATGGATCCATGACACCACCACCACCAGCCTGACCCCCTGATACAAGGCAGGATGGATCCATGACACCAGCACCAGCCTGACCCGCTGATACAAGGCAGCATGGATCCATGACACCACCACCACCAGCCTGAGCCGCTGATACAAGGCAGGATGGATCCATGACACCACCACCACCAGCCTGACCCGCTGATACAAGGCAGGATGGATCCATGACACCACCACCAGCCTGACCCGCTGATACAAGGCAGGATGGATCCATGACACCACCACCACCAGCCTGACCCGCTGATACAAGGCAGGATGGATCCATGACACCACCACCACCAGCCTGAGCCGCTGATACAAGGCAGGATGGATCCATGACACCACCAGCACCAGCCTGACCCGCTGATACAAGGCAGGATGTATCCATGACACCAGCACCACCAGCCTGACCCGCTGATACAAGGCAGGATGGATCCATGACACCACCACCACCAGCCTGACCCGCTGATACAAGGCAGGATGGATCCATGACACCACCACCACCAGCCTGACCCGCTGATACAAGGCAGGATGGATCCATGACACCACCACCACCAGCCTGACCCGCTGATACAAGGCAGGATGGATCCATGACACCACCACCACCAGCCTGACCCGCTGATACAAGGCAGGATGGATCCATGACACCACCACCAGCCTGACCCGCTGATACAAGGCAGGATGGATCCATGACACCACCACCACCAGCCTGACCCGCTGATACAAGGCAGGATGGATCCATGACACCACCACCACCAGCCTGAGCCGCTGATACAAGGCAGGATGGATCCATGACACCACCAGCACCAGCCTGAGCCGCTGATACAAGGCAGGATGTATCCATGACACCACCACCACCAGCCTGAGCCGCTGATACAAGGCAGGATGGATCCATGACACCAGCACCACCAGCCTGACCCGCTGATACAAGGCAGGATGGATCCATGACACCACCACCACCAGCCTGAGCCGCTGATACAAGGCAGGATGGATCCATGACACCACCACCACCAGCCTGACCCGCTGATACAAGGCAGGATGGATCCATGACACCACCACCACCAGCCTGAGCCGCTGATACAAGGCAGGATGGATCCATGACACCACCACCACCAGCCTGACCCGCTGATACAAGGCAGGATGGACCCATGACACCACCACCACCAGCCTGAGCCGCTGATACAAGGCAGGATGGATCCATGGCACCACCACCACCAGCCTGAGCCGCTGATACAAGGCAGGATGGATCCATGACACCAGCACCACCAGCCTGACCCGCTGATACAAGGCAGGATGGATCCATGACACCACCACCACCAGCCTGAGCTGCTGATACAAGGCAGGATGGATCCATGACACCAGCACCACCAGCCTGACCCGCTGATACAAGGCAGGATGGATCCATGACACCACCACCACCAGCCTGACCCGCTGATACAAGGCAGGATGGATCCATGACACCACCACCACCATCCTGAGCCGCTGATACAAGGCAGGATGGATCCATGACACCACCACCACCAGCCTGAGCCGCTGATACAAGGCAGGATGGATCCATGACACCACCACCACCAGCCTGACCCGCTGATACAAGGCAGGATGGATCCATGACACCACCAGCACCAGCCTGAGCCGCTGATACAAGGCAGGATGGATCCGCGCTTTCATGTTGTTGTACCAAATTCTGACCCTACCATCCGAATGTCGCAGCAGAAATCGAGACTCATCAGACCAGGCAACGTTTTTCCCATCTTCTACTGTCCATGAGCTTGTGCAAATTGTAGCCTCAGTTTCCTGTTCTTAGCTGAAAGGAGTGGCACCCGGTGTGGTCTTCTGCTGCTGTAGCCCATCTGCCTCAAAGTTCGACGTACTGTGCGTTCAGAGATGCTCTTCTGCCTACCTTGGTTGTAACGGGTGGCGATTTGAGTCACTGTTGCCTTTCTATCAGCTGGAACCAGTCTGCCCATTCTCCTCTGACCTCTGGCATCAACAAGGCATTTCCGCCCACAGAACTGCCGCTCACTGGATGTTTTTTCTTTTTCGGACCATTCTCTGTAAACCCTAGAGATAATTGTGCGTGAAAATCCCAGTAGATCAGCAGTTTCTGAAATACTCAGACCAGCCCTTCTGGCACCAACAACCATGCCACGTTCACAGGCCACAAATCACCTTTCTTCCCCATACTGATGCTCGGGAGAACTGCAGGAGATTGTCCTGACCATGTCTACATGCCTAAATGCACTGCCGCCATGTGATTGGCTGATTAGAAATTAAGTGTTAACGAGCAGTTGGACAGGTGTACCTAATAAAGTGGCCGGTGAGTGTATAATGACGTTCTGCTTTCTGTCATCCTCCATCCTCATCACATGAGCCGCAAATTACAGCTACAAGAAGCGGGCTGCCATTAATAGGGGGTTATAGAAGGGTTAATAAGGGCATGGCCCCAGCATGCTGCAGCTTTTAAAGTGGATTGTCTATAAATTCATGATCCCTCTGTGCTGTGAGCGGGGACTCTCTGAGCAGACACTTCATGATCCCTCTAGTGCTGTGAGATGCTGTGTGCTGACAATGTGCTTAGATTAGCAGGGTCCAGGGTTATCTACACTTTCATTTAGCTCCTGAACATTCACTAGTATCTGACATGTAGAAAGAGATTAGACAGATCAGAGATGATGAGATCCATAAGATGCCTATTACACACAATGTCACTTTCCAGCCCTGCTACATCTCTGCTACACACACACTATAAGATCTGCTGTGCCTCCCTCCCCGGATAAAGCACTGCCTGGAGCTTGAAGTTTGCCGGCAGGAAGTCAGTGTCAGTGTATCAGTATGAGCTCCGCCCTGGACTGCAGGAGGAGGGGCTAGAGTGCAGGGGGAGGGGTTGCTGCAGGGAGCAGAGAGAGAGAAGTTCCACAGCCTCAGGCAAGATGGCTGCCGACCCTAAAGTCAGAAGGGTCCAGGGGCAACTGAACTCCAGGACTGATAGAGACAGAACGGACTTATCTGCGAGATGCTGCATTTATGTGAATAACAGACAATTAGAGAATGTGATATCCTGAGCGCATATAAGAAACCTGTCTTCATGGGAATATCCCTTTAAGGGCTCCATACATCACACATTAGACACAGGAGTAGATGATGTTCTCTGGATTCTGCTGCTTCTCCCTCATGGCTTCTGGCTCTATCCCATATACTAGTGTATATACAGTATACAGCATAGTATTAATAGTATTGCATAGTACTTACCTTATACTGTATGGTATATATAGTGCAGTATAGTACATACCATATACAGTATAGTATATATAGTGCTGCACATTATATACCGTATAGAGTATAATATAACTAGTACTGCACAGTACATACTGGTACTCAATGGGGCAACTCCTGAGTGTCTGTAGGATGAGTCCCTGGGTAATGGATGGGGAAGCCCGTGGTGGTAACAGCCATATCCAGGCATCAGACGGAGCCAACGTTGTGCAAATCAACTCACGGTTCTTTATTCAACTTCAGACACCAGGCAACGGCCAGAAATGATAAGCGCAGCAGGTTCTGGTACTGGAGGGGTCATGGAGAGGGTCCTCAGGAATAGTGCACCAGCCTGGTAGTAGATGCAGCCTGGTAGTAGATTCTGGGAGAATGGAGATGGAGCTGTGTCCAAACTGTGGAAGCTGCAGCTCTGGGCTAGAGTCTCCAGACTTGCCCTGGGTGTCAGGCAGGAGGCCCGAGGCACTGGTAGTTACTGGGATTAGTATCTGTAGCAGCACAGATACTGAGACCGTGTGCTCCCCTTGCACTGGGGTTTTATACTCCCCCTGGTCAGGTGACAACACCTCTCCAATCACACTCCAGCTAACAATACAGCCACATCATTGGATAATTACTTACAACAATTTAACTGTTGCCTTTCCAGACAGTATCTACAGCTGCTATTACATAAGAACTTTCCTAGAGAGGTGATCAATCTCCCTAACAGCTCCTGTCCTGAGGAGGGTGCTATTCACAAATACCAGCCTGACTATGCATTAGCAGGGGTGTTGCATATATATAGTACCCCACATTATATATTATATACAGTATAGTATATATATAGTACCACACAGTATATACTGTATACAGTATAGTATATATAATACAGCACAGTATATACTGTATACAGTATAGTATATATAGTACCACACAGTATATACTGTATACAGTATAGTATATATAATACAGCACAGTATATACTGTATACCAAATAGTGTATATAGTACTGCACAGTATATACTGTATACAGTATAGTATATATAGTACCGCAAAGTATAAAATCTATACTGTATAGTATATATAGTACAGCACAGTATATACTGTATACCAAATAGTATATATAGTACAGCACAGTATATACTGTATACAGTATAGTATATATAGTACCGCAGAGCATATATTATATACAGTAAAGTATATATAGTACCACACAGTATATACTGCATACAGTATACTATATATAGTACAGAACAGTATATACTGTATACAGTATAGTATATATAGTACCGCACAGTATATAATCTATACTGTATAGTATATGTAGTACAGTACAGTATATACAGTATAAAGTATAGTATATATAGTAAAGCACAGTATATACTGTATACAGTATAGTATATATAGTACCGCAGCGCATATATTATATACAGTAAAGTATATATAGTACCACACAGTATATACTGCATACAGTATACTATATATAGTACAGCGCAGTATATACTGTATACAGTATAGTATATATAGTACAGCACAGTATATACAGTATAAAGTATAGCATATATAGTACCGCACAGTATATACTGTATACAGTATACTATATATATAGTACCACACAGTATATACTGTATACAGTATAGTGTATATAGTACCGAACTGTATATACTATATACAGTATAGTATATAAAGTACCGCACAGTATATACTGTATACAGTATAGTATATGTAGTAAAGCACAGTATATACTGTATACAGTTTAGTATATATAGTACCGCACTGTATATACTGTATACAGTGTAGTATATATAGTACCGCACAGTATATACTGTATACAGTATAGTGTATATAGTACAGCACAGTATATACTGTATACAGTAAAGTATATATAGTACCAAACCATAAATACTATATACAGTATAGTATATATAGTACCGCACAGTATATACTATATGCAGTATAGTATATATAGTACTAAACCGTAAATACTATATACAGTATAGTATATATAGTACCGCACAGTATATACTATATGCAGTATAGTGTATAAAGTACCGAACTGTATATACTGTATACAGTATAGTGTATATAGTACTGCACAATATATACTGTATAGAGTATAGTATATATAGTACAGCACAGTGTATAGTGTATATAGTACCGAACTGTATATACTGTATGCAGTATAGTATATATTGTGCCGCACAGTATATACTATAAAAGTCCAAATCAGCTCTACTCACTCCCTTTGCACAGACCGGTATATATACTGTATATACTGTATACAGTATAGTGTATATAGTACCACACAATATATACTGTATACAGTGTAGTTTATATAGTACCGCACAGTATATACTGTATACAGTATAGTGTATATAGTACCACACAATATATACTGTATACAGTGTAGTTTATATAATACCGCACAGTATATACTGTATACAATATAGTATATATATAGTACCACACAGTATATACTGTATATAGTATAGTATATGTAGTACAGCACAGTATATACTGTATACAGTATAGTATATATAGTACCGCACAGTATATACATTATACAGTATAGTACCAAACTGTATATATTATATACAGTATAGTATACATAGTACCGCACAGTATATACTGTATACAGTATAGTGTATATAGTACTGCACAGTATATACTGTTTACAGTATAGTATATATATTACAGCACAGTATATAATGTATACAGTATAGTGTATATAGTACAGCACAGTATATACTGTATACAGTATAGTATGTATAGTACCGCACAGTATATACTGTATACAGTATATTGTATATAGTACAGCACAGTATATACTGTATACAGTATAGTATATATAGTAACGAACCGTAAATACTATATACAGTATAGTATATATAGTACCGCACAGTATATACTGTATACAGCATAGTATGTATAGTACCGCACAGTATATACTGTATACAGTATAGTATATATAGTACCGCACAGTATATACTGTATACAGTATAGTGTATATAGTACCACACAATATATACTGTATACAGTGTAGTTTATATAATACCGCACAGTATATACTGTATACAATATAGTATATATATAGTACCACACAGTATATACTGTATATAGTATAGTATATGTAGTACAGCACAGTATATACTGTATACAGTATAGTATATATAGTACCGCACAGTATATACATTATACAGTATAGTACCAAACTGTATATATTATATACAGTATAGTATACATAGTACCGCACAGTATATACTGTATACAGTATAGTGTATATAGTACTGCACAGTATATACTGTTTACAGTATAGTATATATAGTACAGCACAGTATATACTGTATACAGTATAGTATGTATAGTACCGTACAGAATATACTGTATACAGTATAGTGTATATAGTACAGCACAGTATATACTGTATACAGTATAGTATATATAGTAACGAACCGTAAATACTATATACAGTATAGTATATATGGTACCGCACAGTATATACTGTATACAGTATAGTATGTATAGTACCGCACAGTATATACTGTATACAGTATAGTATATATAGTACCGCACAGTATATACTGTATACAGTATAATATATATTGTACCGCACAGTATATACTGTATACAGTGTAGTTTATATAGTACCGCACAGTATATACTGTATACAATATAGTATATATAGTACCACACAGTATATACTGTATACTGTATAGTATATGTAGTACAGCACCGTATATACTGTATACAGTATACTATATATAGTACCGCACAGTATATACTGTAAACAGTGTAGTATATACAGTACCGCACAGTATATACTGTATACAGTATAGTATATATAGTACCGCACATTATATACTGTATACAGTATACTACATATAGTAACGCACAGTATATACTGTATACAGTATAGTGTATATAGTACTACACAGTATATACTGTATACAGTATAGTATATATAGTACCGCACATTATATACTGTATACAGTATACTACATATAGTAACGCACAGTATATACTGTATACAGTATAGTATATGTAGTAAAGCACCGTATATACTGTATACAGTATAGTATATATAGTACCGCACATTATATACTGTGTACAGTATAGTATATATAGTACAGCACAGTATATACTGTATACACTATAGTGTATATAGTACCACACAATATATAATGTATACAGTGTAGTTTATATAGTACCACACAGTATATACTGTATACAGTATAGTGTATATAGTACCATACAATATATACTGTATACAGTGTAGTTTATATAGTACCGCACAGTATATACTGTATACAATATAGTATATATAGTACCACACAGTATATACTGTATACAGTATAGTATATGTAGTACAGCACCGTATATACTGTATACAGTATACTATATATAGTACCGCACAGTATATACTGTATACAGTATAGTATA
Organism: Engystomops pustulosus; assembly: GCF_040894005.1. NCBI lineage: Eukaryota > Metazoa > Chordata > Amphibia > Anura > Leptodactylidae > Engystomops > Engystomops pustulosus. Next base: position 148,146 of record NW_027285055.1, read on the forward strand.
TATAGTACCGCACAGTATATACTGTATACAATATAGTATATATAGTACCACACAGTATATACTGTATACAGTATAGTATATGTAGTACAGCACCGTATATACTGTATACAGTATAGTATATATAGTACCGCACATTATATACTGTATACAGTATAGAACATATAGTACCGCACAGTATATACTGTATACAGTATAGTATCTATAGTACCGAACCGAAAATAATATATACAGTGTAGTATATAGTAAGGCACAGTATATACTGTTTACAGTATAGTATATATTACAGCACAGTATATACTGTATGCAGTATAGTATATATAGTACCACACAGTATATACTGTATACAGTAAGGTGTATATAGTACAGCACAGTATATACTGTATACAGTATAGTATATATAGCACCGCACAGTATATACTGTATACAGTATAGTGTATATAGTACTACACAGTATATACTGTATACAGTATAGTATATATAGTACCGAACGGTAAATAATATATACAGTATAGTATATATAGTACCGCACAGTATATACTGTATACAGTATAGTATATATAGTACCGCACAGTATATAATCTATACTGTATAGTATATGTAGTACAGTACAGTATATACAGTATAAAGTATAGTAAATATAGTACAGCACAGTATATACTGTATACAGTATAGTATATATATTACCGCAGCGCATATATTATATACAGTAAAGTATATATAGTACCACACAGTATATACTGCATACAGTATACTATATATAGTACAGCGCAGTATATACTGTATACAGTATAGTATATATAGTACAGCACAGTATATACAGTATAAAGTATAGCATATATAGTACCGCACAGTATATACTGTATACAGTATAGTATATGTAGTACAGCACAGTATATACTGTATACAGTATAGTATATAAAGTACCGCACAGTATATACTGTATACAGTATAGTATATGTAGTACAGCACAGTATATACTGTATACAGTTTAGTATATATAGTACCGCACTGTATATACTGTATACAGTATAGTATATATAGTACCGCACAGTATATACTGTATACAGTATAGTGTATATAGTACAGCAAAGTATATACTGTATAAAGTATAGTATATATAGTAACAAACCGTAAATACTATATACAGTATAGTATATATAGTACCGCACAGTATATACTATATGCAGTATAGTATATATAGTACTAAACCGTAAATACTATATACAGTATAGTATATATAGTACCGCACAGTATATACTATATGCAGTATAGTGTATAAAGTACCGAACTGTATATACTGTATACAGTATAGTGTATATAGTACTGCACAATATATACTGTATACAGTATAGTATATATAGTACAGCACAGTGTATAGTGTATATAGTACCGAACTGTATATACTGTATGCAGTATAGTATATATAGTACCACACAGTATATACTATAAAAGTCCAAATCAGCTCTACTCACTCCCTTTGCACAGACCGGTATATATACTGTATATACTGTATACAGTATAGTGTATATAGTACCACACAATATATACTGTATACAGTGTAGTTTATATAGTACCGCACAGTATATACTGTATACAGTATAGTATATATAGTACCGCACAGTATATACTGTATACAGTATAGTGTATATAGTACCACACAATATATACTGTATACAGTGTAGTTTATATAATACCGCACAGTATATACTGTATACAATATAGTATATATATAGTACCACACAGTATATACTGTATATAGTATAGTATATGTAGTACAGCACAGTATATACTGTATACAGTATAGTATATATAGTACCGCACAGTATATACATTATACAGTATAGTACCAAACTGTATATATTATATACAGTATAGTATACATAGTACCGCACAGTATATACTGTATACAGTATAGTGTATATAGTACTGCACAGTATATACTGTTTACAGTATAGTATATATAGTACAGCACAGTATATACTGTATACAGTATAGTATGTATAGTACCGTACAGAATATACTGTATACAGTATAGTGTATATAGTACAGCACAGTATATACTGTATACAGTATAGTATATATAGTAACGAACCGTAAATACTATATACAGTATAGTATATATAGTACCGCACAGTATATACTGTATACAGTATAGTATGTATAGTACCGCACAGTATATACTGTATACAGTATAGTATATATAGTACCGCACAGTATATACTGTATACAGTATATTATATATTGTACCGCACGGTATATACTGTATACAGTGTAGTTTATATAGTACCGCACAGTATATACTGTATACAATATAGTATATATAGTACCACACAGTATATACTGTATACTGTATAGTATATGTAGTACAGCACCGTATATACTGTATACAGTATACTATATATAGTACCGCACAGTATATACTGTATACAGTGTAGTATATACAGTACCGCACAGTATATACTGTATACAGTATAGTATATGTAGTAAAGCACCGTATATACTGTATACAGTATAGTATATATAGTACCGCACTTTATATACTGTATACAGTATAGTATATATAGTACAGCACAGTATATACTGTATACACTATAGTGTATATAGTACCACACAATATATAATGTATACAGTGTAGTTTATATAGTACCACACAGTATATACTGTATACAGTATAGTGTATATAGTACCTTACAATATATACTGTATACAGTGTAGTTTATATAGTACCGCACAGTATATGCTGTATACAATATAGTATATATAGTACCACACAGTATATACTGTATACAGTATAGTATATGTAGTACAGCACCGTATATAATGTATACAGTATACTATATATAGTACCGCACAGTATATACTGTATACAGTATAGTATATATAGTACCGCACAGTATATACTGTATACAGTATAGTATATGTAGTACAGCACCGTATATCCTGTATACAGTATACTATATATAGTACCGCACAGTATATACTGTATACAGTATAGTATATATAGTACCGCACAGTATATACTGTATACAATATAGTATATATAGTACCACACAGTATATACTGTATACAGTATAGTATATGTAGTACAGCACCGTATATACTGTATACAGTATAGTATATATAGTAAGGCACAGTATATACTGTTTACAGTATAGTATATATTACAGCACAGTATATACTGTATGCAGTATAGTATATATAGTACCACACAGTATATACTGTATACAGTAAGGTGTATATAGTACAGCACAGTATATACTGTATACAGTATAGTATATATAGCACCGCACAGTATATACTGTATACAGTATAGTGTATATAGTACTACACAGTATATACTGTATACAGTATAGTATATATAGTACCGAACTGTAAATAATATATACAGTATAGTATATATAGTACCACACAGTATATACTGTATACAGTATAGCATATATATTACAGCACAGTATATACTGTATACAATATAGTATATATAGTACAACACAGTATATACTGTATACAGTATAGTATATGTAGTAAAGCACCGTATATACTGTATACAGTATAGTATATATAGTACCGCACATTATATACTGTATACAGTATAGTGTATATAGTACTGCACAGTATATACTGTTTACAGTATAGTATATATTACAGCACAGTATATACTGTATGCAGTATAGTATATATAGTACCACACAGTATGTACTGTATACAGTATAGTGTATATAGTACAGCACAGTATATACTGCATACAGTATAGTATATATAGTACCACACAGTATATACTGTATACAGTATAGTGTATATAGTACTACACAGTATATACTGTATACAGTATAGTATATATAGTACCGAACCGTAAATAATATATACAGTATAGTGTATATAGTACTGCACAGTATATACTGTATACAGTATAGTATATATAGTACCGGACCGTAAATACTATATACAGTATAGTATATATAGTACCACACAGAATATACTATATGCAGTATAGTGTATATAGTACTGCACAGTATATACTGTATACAGTATAGTGTATATAGTACCGCACATTATATACTGTATACAATATAGTATATATAGTACCGCACAGTATATTCTGTATACAGTATAGTATATATAGTACCAAACCGTAAATACTATATACGGTATAGTATATATAGTACAGCACAGTATATACTGTAAACGGTATATTATATATAGTACAACACAGTATATACTGTATACAGTGTTATTTATATAGTACCACACAGTATATAGTGTATACAGTGTAGTTTATATAGTATCACACAGTATATACTGTATACAGTATAGTATATATAGTATCGAACTGTATATACCATATAGAGTATAGTATATGTAGTACAGCACAGTATATACTGTGTACAGTATAGTATATCTAGTACCGAACGGTATATACTATATAATGTATAGTATATATAGTACCGCACAGTATATACTGTATAAAGTACTGTATATATAGTACAGCACAGTATATACTGTATACGGTATAGTATATATAGTACCACACAGTATATACTGTATACAGTGTAGTTTATATAGTACCACACAGTATATAGTGTATACAGTATTGTATATATAGTACCACACAATATATAGTGTATAAAGTGTAGTTTATATAGTACCACACAGTATATACTGTATACAGTATTGTATATATAGTACAGCACAGTATATACTGTATACAGTATAGTATATATAGTACCGAACTGTATATACCATATAGAGTATAGTATATGTAGTACAGCACAGTATATACTGTATACAGTATAGTACATATAGTACAGAACTGTATATACGATATAGAGTATATTATATATAGTACCGCACAGTATATACTGTATACAGTATAGTATATATAGTACAGCACAGTATATACTGTATACAGTATAGTATATATAGTACCACACAGTATATACTTTATACTGTATAGTATATGTAGTACAGTGCAGTATATACTCTATACATTATAGTATATATAGTACAGCACAGTATATACTGTATACAGCATAGTATATATAGAACAGCACAGTATATACTGTAAACAGTATAGTATATATAGTAGCACACAGTATATACTGTATACAGTAAAGTATGTATAGTACCGCACAGTATATACTGTATACAGTATAGTATGTATAGTACCGCACAGTATATACTGTATACAGTATAGTATATATAGTACCACACAGTTTATACTGTATACAGTATAGTAGGTATAGTACCGTACAGTATATACTGTATACAATATAGTATATAGTATCACATAGTATATACCCTATACATTATAGTATATATGCTGAAGACACTTGTAACGGTGTCTGCTCCATCATGTGACCCTCCATCCTCCTCCCCCAGACCCTCGTCTCTAGATGGATGTAATCCTCATGGACACATGGCTGCCGGCCCCTATGTCCGTGTACGTCACTTGTGACATGACAGACCTCCAGGTCCTACTCCCACATCAGGACTTTATGAGGCTAAATGTCACTGCACCAGAATATCCCCCAGAATCCTCGTCTCCGCAGAGAGGGTGATGGGTCTGCTGCAGGTCAAGGGGTTAAGGTGTCACCATTATTATTAGGCCATCTAGAGACTCGCAAAACCTTCCTTTACTAGAGAGACCATGTGGGCCCCAACTCAGGACATCCTCCTTCACTAGAGAGACCATGCTGGCCCCAACTCAGGACATCCTCCATCACTAGAGAGACCATGCTGGCCCCAACTCAGGACATCCTCCATCACTAGAGAGACCATGTGGACCCCAACTCAGGACATCCTCCTTCACTAGAGAGACCATGCTGGCCCCAATTTAGGACATCCTCCTTCACTAGAGAGAACATGTGGGCCCCAACTCAGGACATCCTCCTTCACTAGAGAGACCATGCTGACCCCAACTCAGAACATCCTCCTTCACTAGAGAGACCATGCTGGCCCCAACTCAGGACATCCTCCTTCACTAGAGAGACCATGCTGGCCCCAACTCAGGACATCCTCCTTCACTAGAGAGACCATGCTGGCCCCAACTCAGGACATCCTCCTTCACTAGAGAGACCATGTGGACCCCAACTCAGGACATCCTCCTTCACTAGAGAGACCATGCTGGCCCCAACTCAGGACATCCTCCTTCACTAGAGAGACCATGTGGACCCCAACTCAGGACATCCTCCTTCACTAGAAAGACCATGTGGGACCCAACTCAGAACATCCTCCTTCACTAGAGAAACCATGCTTGCCCCAACTCAGGACATCCTCCTTCACTAGAGAGACCATGTGGACCCCAACTAAGGACATCCTCCTTCACTAGAGAGACCATGTGGACCCCAACTCAGGACATCCTCCTTCACTAGAGAGACCATGCTGGCCCCAACTCAGGACATCCTCCTTCACTAGAGAGACCATGTGGGACCCAACTCAGGACATCCTCCTTCACTAGAGAGACCATGCTGGCCCCAACTCAGGACATCCTCCTTCACTAGAGAGACCATGTGGGCCCCAACTCAGGACATCTTCCTTCACTAGAGAGACCATGTGGGCCCCAACTCAGGACATCCTCCTTCACTAGAGAGACCATGTGGGCCCCAACTCAGGACATCTTCCTTCACTAGAGAGACCATGCTGGCCCCAACTCAGGACATCCTCCTTCACTAGAGAGACCATGCTGGCCCCAATTTAGGACATCCTCCTTCACTAGAGAGAACATGTGGGCCCCAACTCAGGACATCCTCCTTCACTAGAGAGACCATGCTGGCCCCAACTCAGGACATCCTCCTTCACTAGAGAGACCATGCTGGCCCCAACTCAGGACATCCTCCTTCACTAGAGAGACCATGCTGGCCCCAACTCAGGACATCCTCCTTCACTAGAGAGACCATGTGGACCCCAACTCAGGACATCCTCCTTCACTAGAGAGACCATGCTGGCCCCAACTCAGGACATCCTCCTTCACTAGAGAGACCATGTGGACCCCAACTCAGGACATCCTCCTTCACTAGAAAGACCATGTGGGACCCAACTCAGAACATCCTCCTTCACTAGAGAAACCATGCTTGCCCCAACTCAGGACATCCTCCTTCACTAGAGAGACCATGTGGACCCCAACTAAGGACATCCTCCTTCACTAGAGAGACCATGTGGACCCCAACTCAGGACATCCTCCTTCACTAGAGAGACCATGCTGGCCCCAACTCAGGACATCCTCCTTCACTAGAGAGACCATGTGGGACCCAACTCAGGACATCCTCCTTCACTAGAGAGACCATGCTGGCCCCAACTCAGGACATCCTCCTTCACTAGAGAGACCATGTGGGCCCCAACTCAGGACATCTTCCTTCACTAGAGAGACCATGTGGGCCCCAACTCAGGACATCCTCCTTCACTAGAGAGACCATGTGGGCCCCAACTCAGGACATCTTCCTTCACTAGAGAGACCATGCTGGCCCCAACTCAGGACATCCTCCTTCACTAGAGAGACCATGTGGACCCCAACTCAGGACATCCTCCTTCACTAGAGAGACCATGTGGACCCCAACTCAGGACATCCTCCTTCACTAGAGAGACCATGCTGGCCCCAACTCAGGACATCCTCCTTCACTAGAGAGACCATGTGGGACCCAACGCAGGACATCCTCCTTCACTAGAGAGACCATGTGGACCCCAACTCAGGACATCCTCCTACACTAGAAAGACCATGTGGGACCCAACTGAGGACATCCTCCTTCACTAGAGAGACCATGCTGGCCCCAACTCAGGACATCCTCCTTCACTAGAGAGACCATGTGGACCCCAACTCAGGACATCCTCCTTCACTAGAGAGACCATGTGGACCCCAACTCAGGACATCCTCCTTCACTAGAGAGACCATGCTGGCCCCAACTCAGGACATCCTCCTTCACTAGAGAGACCATGTGGGACCCAACTCAGGACATCCTCCTTCACTATAGAGACCATGCTGGCCCTATCTCAGAACATCCTCCTTCACTAGAGAGACCATGTGGGCCCCAACTCAGGACATCCTCCTTCACTAGAGAGACCATGTGGGCCCCAACTCAGGACATCCTCCTTCACTAGAGAGACCATGTGGCCCTTAACTCAGGACATCCTCCTTCACTAGAGAGACCATGTGGACCCCAACTCAGGACATCCTCCTTCACTAGAGAGACCATGCTGGCCCCAACTCAGGACATCCTCCTTCACTAGAGAGACCATGTGGGACCCAACTCAGGACATCCTCCTTCACTAGAGAGACCATGCTGGCCCAATCTCAGAACATCCTCCTTCACTAGAGAGACCATGTGGGCCCCAACTCAGGACATCCTCCTTCACTAGAGAGACCATGTGGGACCCAACTCAGGACATCCTCCTTCACTAGAGAGACCATGTGGCCCTTAACTCAGGACATCCTCCTTCACTAGAGAGACCATGTGGGCCCCAATTCAGGACATCCTCCTTCACTAGAGAGACCATGTGGCCCCCAACTCAGGACATCCTCCTTCACTAGAGAGACCATGTGGGCCCCAACTCAGGACATCCTCCTTCACTACAGAGACCATGCTGGCCCCAACTCAGGACATCCTCCTTCACTAGAGAGACCATGTGGACCCCAACTCAGGACATCCTCCTTCACTAGAGAGACCATGTGGACCCCAACTCAGGACGTCCTCCTTCACTAGAGAGACCATGTGGACCCCAACTCAGGACATCCTCCTTCACTAAAAAAGACCATGTGGGACCCAACTCAGGACATCCTCCTTCACTAGAGAGACCATGCTGGCCCCAACTCAGGACATCCTCCTTCACTAGAGAGACCATGTGGACCCCAACTCAGGACATCCTCCTTCACTAGAGAGACCATGTGGACCCCAACTCAGGACATCCTCCTTCACTAGAAAGACCATGTGGGACCTAACTCAGGACATCCTCCTTCACTAGAGAGACCATGCTGGCCCCAACTCAGGACATTCTCCATCACTAGAGAGACCATGTGGGACCCAACTCAGGACATCCTCCTTCACTAGAGAGACCATGCTGACCCCAACTCAGAACATCCTCCTTCACTAGAGAGACCATGTGGGCCTCAACTCAGGACATCCTCCTTCACTAGAGAGACCATGTGGACTCCAACTCAGGACATCCTCCTTCACTAGAGAGACCATGTGGACTCCAACTCAGGACATCCTCCTTCACTAGAGAGACCATGTGGACTCCAACTCAGGACATCCTCCTTCACTAGAGAGACCATGCTGGCCCCAACTCAGGACATCCTCCTTCACTAGAAAGACCATGTGGGCCCCATCTCAGGACATCCTCCTTCACTAGAGAGACCATGTGGGCCCCAACTCAGGACATCCTCCTTCACTAGAGAGACCATGTGGGCCCCAACTCAGGACATTCTCCATCACTAGAGAGACCATGTGGGCCCCAACTCAAGACATCCTCCTTCACTAGAGAGACCATGCTGGCCTCAACTCAGGACATCCTCCTTCACTAGAGAGACCATGCTGGCCCCAACTCAGGACATCCTCCTTCACTAGAGAGACCATGTGGGCCCCAACTCAGGACATCCTCCTTCACTAGAGAGACCATGCTGGAGGACAGGGTGCCACAGTAGGAGGCCGGAGGACAGGAGGCTAAGGGAGGAGGCTGGGGGACGGGGACTACAGGAGGAGGCTGGAGGACAGCAGGCTACAGGAGGAGGCTGGAGGACAGGAGGCTACAGGAGGAGGACAGGAAGCTACAGGAGGAGGCTGGAGAACAGGAGGCTACAGGAGGAGGCTGGAGGACAGGAGGCTACAGAAGGAGGCTCAAAGATAGAAGGCAACAGGAGGAGGCTGGAGGACAGGAGGCTACAGGAGGAGGATGGAGGACAAGAGGCTACAGGAGGAGGCTGGAGAACAGGAGGCTACAGGAGGAGGACAGGAGGCTACAGGAGGAGGCTGGAGGACAGGAGGCTACAGGAGGAGACTGGAGGACAGGAGGCTACAGGAGGAGGCTGGAGAACAGGAGGATACAGGAGGAGGCTGGAGGACAGGGGGCTACAGGAGGAGGCTGGAGAACAGGAGGCTACAGGAGGAGGCTGGAGGACAGGAGGCTACAGGAGGAGGCTGGAGGACAGGAGGCTACAGGAGGAGGACAAGAGGCTACAGGAGGAGGCTGGATGACAGGATAGCACATGAGGAGGCTGGAGAACAGGAGGCCAAAGGGGGAGGCTCGAGGATAGGAGGCTACAGGAGGAGGCTGGTGGACAGGAGGCTACAGGAGGAGGCTGGAGGACAGTAGGAGGCTGGAGGACAGGAGGCCACAGGGGGAGGCTCGAGGACAGGTGGCTACTGGAGGAGGCTGGAGGACAGGAGGCCACAGGAGGAGGCTGGAGGACAGGAGGATACAGGATGTGGCTGGAGGACAGGAGGAGGCTGGAGGACAGGAGGCAACAGGAGGAGGATCGAGGACAGGAGGATACAGGAGGAGGCTGGAGGACAGGGGGCTACAGGAGGAGGCTGGAGAAGAGGAGGCTACAGGAGGGGGCTGGAGGACAGGAGGCCACAGGAGGAGGCTGGAGGACAGGAGGCTACAGGAGGAGGCTGGAGGACGGGGCTACAGGAGGAGGCTGGAGGACAGGATGCTACAGGAGGAGGCTGGAGAACAGGGGGCCACAGTAGGAGGCCGGAGGACAGGAGGCTACAGGAGGAGGCTGGAGGACAGCAGGCTACAGGAGGAGGCTGGAGGACAGGAGGCTACAGGAGGAGGATGGAGGACAAGAGGCTACAGGAGGAGGCTGGAGGTCAGGAGGCTACAGGAGGAGGCTGGAGGACAGGAGGCTACAGGAGGAGGCTGGAGGACAAGAGGCTACAGGAGGAGGCTTAAGAACAGGAGGATACAGGAGGAGACTGGAGGACAGGGGGCTACAGGAGGAGGCTGGAGGACAGGAGGCTACAGGAGGAGGTTGGAGGACAGGAGGCTACAGGAGCAGGCTGCAGGACAGGAGGCTACAGGAGGAGGCTGGAGGACAGGAGGCTACAGGAGCAGGCTGCAGGACAGGAGGCTACAGGAGGAGGACAGGAGGCTACAGGAGGAGGCTGGATGACAGAATAGCACAGGAGGAGGCTGGAGAACAGGAGGCCATAGGGGGAGGCTCGAGGACAGGAGGCTACAGGAGCAGGCTGCAGGACAGGAGGCTACAGGAGGAGGACAGGAGGCTACAGGAGGAGGCTGGATGACAGGATAGCACAGGAGGAGGCTGGAGAACAGAAGGCCATAGGGGGAGGCTCGAGGATAGGAGGCTACAGGAGGAGGCTGGAGGACAGAAGGCTACAGGAGGAGGCTGGAGGACAGGAGGCTACAGGAGGAGGTTGGAGCACAGGAGGCTACAGGAGGAGGCTGGAGCACAGGAGGCCACAGGAGGAGGCTGTAGGACAGGAGGCCACAGGGGGAGGCTCGAGGATAGGTGGCTACAGGAATAGGCTGGAGGACAGGAGGCCACAGGAGGAGGCTGGAGGACAGGAGGATACAGGATGAGGCTGGAGGACAGGAGGAGGCTGGAGGACAGGAGGCTACAGGAGGAGGATAGAGGACAGGAGGATACAGGAGGAGGCTGGAGGACAGGGGGCTACAGGAGGAGGCTGGTGGAGAGGAGGCTACAGGAGGAGGCTGGAGGACAGGAGGACATAGGAGGAGGCTGGAGGACAGGAGGCTACAGGAGGAGGCTGGAGGACGGGGGCTACAGGAGGAGGCTGGAGGACAGGATGCTACAGGAGGAGGCTGGAGAACAGGGGGCCACAGTAGGAGGCCAGAGGACAGGAGGCTACAGGAGGAGGCTGGAGGACAGGAGGCTAAAGAAGGTGGCTGGAGGACAGGAGGCTACAGGAGGAGGCTGGAGGACAGGAGGCCACAGGAGGAGGCTCAAGGATAGGAGGCTACAGGAGGAGGTTGGAGGACAGGAGGCTACAGGAGGAGGATGGAGGACAGGAGGATACAGGAGGAGGATGGAGGACAGGAGGAGGCTAGAGGACAGGAGGATACAGGAGGAGGCTGGATGACAGGATGCTACAGGAGGAGGCTGGAGGACAGGGGGATACAGTAGGAGGTTGGAGGACAGGAGGCCACAGGAGGAGGCTGGAGGACAGGAGGCTACAGGAGGAGGCTGGAGAACAGGAGGATACAGGAGGAGCCTGGAGGACAGGAGGCTACAGTAGGAGGCTGGAGGACAGGAGGCTGCAGGAGGAGGCTGGAGGACAGGAGGCTACAGGAGGAGGCTGGAGGACAGGAGGCTGCAGGAGGAGGCTGGAGGACAGGAGGCTGCAGGAGGAGGCTGGAGGACAGGAGGACAGGAGGATACAGGAGGAGGATGGAAGACAGGAGGAGGCTAGAGGACAGGAGGATACAGGAGGAGGCTAGAGGACAGGAGGATACAGTAGGAGGCTGGAGGACAGGAGGCAACTGGAAGAGGCTGGAGGACAGGAGGCTACAGGAGGAGGCTGGAGGACAGGAGGATACAGGAGTAGGCTGGGAGACAGGAGGATACAGGAGAAGGCTGGAGGACAGGAGGATACAGGAGGATACAGGAGGAGGCTGGAGGACAGGAGGCTACAGGAGGAGGCCAGGAGGCCATAATAGGATGAAGTTGGCCACAGTAAGGGGCCTTATATTATGTGGGGGACATTAAGGTCGATACTATACTTTGCTTGTGGGTGGGACAAGGGGAGTGGTTCAGAAAAAGGGTGAGGGTCTTTTTGTCCCTCTTTCTTTCACCCAAAAGTTGTGAGGTTTGCATATCAGGACCACCAGGACCTCAGCCAAGGACATTCTACTTTACTATTAGCTCCCAATGTTCTCCTCCATCATGTAAAGAATGACCTGTGCAGCCGATGACACCAAGGTCCCGCTACAGCATCCGGTGACATCTATCTGCAGGGCATGCTGGGAGTTGTAGTCCTACAGCAATTGGAGACAGCAGACGGCTTATACTGCTGGAGGTAAAGGAGACAAGATTATCAGTAATTATCAAGGGGGCGCTGTGCCTGGTAATCACAGAGGTGGGCGCTGTGCCTGGTAATCACAGAAGGGGGCGCCGTGCCTGGTAATCACAGAAGGGGGCGCCGTGCCTGGTAATCACAGAAGGGGGCTCTGTGCCTGGTAATCACAGAAGGGGGCACTGTGCCTGGTAATCACAGAAGGGGGCGCCATGCCTGGTAATCACAGAAGGGGGCACTGTGCCTGGTAATCACAGAAGGGGGCGCCATGCCTGGTAATCACAGAAGGGGGCGCTGTGCCTGGCAATCACAGAGGGGGGCGCTGTGTCTGGTAATCACAGAGGGGGGCGCTGTGCCTGGAAATCACTGAAGGGGGCGATGTGCCTGGTAATAACAGAAGGGGGCGATGTGCCTGGAAATCACAGAAGGGGGCGCTGTGCCTGGTAATCACAGAAGGGGGCGATGTGCCTGGTAATAACAGAAGGGGGCGCTGTGCCTGGTAATCACAGAAGGGGGCGCTGTGCCTGGTAATCACAGAAGGGGGCGCTGTGCCTGGTAATCACAGAAGGGAGCGCTGTGCCTGGTAATCACAGAAGGGGGCGCTGTGCCTGGTAATCACAGAGGGGGGCGCTGTGCCTGGCAATCACAGAAGGGGGCGCTGTGCCTGGTAATCACACAAGGGGGCGCTGTGCCTGGTAATCACAGAGGTGGGCGCTGTGCCTGGTAATCACAGAAGGGGGCGATGTGCCTGGTAATAACAGAAGGGGGCGATGTGCCTGGAAATCACAGAAGGGGGCGCTGTGCCTGGTAATCACAGAAGGGGGCGATGTGCCTGGTAATAACAGAAGGGGGCGCTGTGCCTGGTAATCACAGAAGGGGGCGCTGTGCCTGGTAATCACAGAAGGGGGCGCTGTGCCTGGTAATCACAGAAGCTGATAAAGTCTACAATATAAGCGGGAGATGAAGGGACACAATATGAGGGGGAGATGAAGGGACACAATATGAGGGGGTAGATCAGAGGACACAATATGAGGGGGAGATGAGAGGGGCCACAATATGAGGAGGAGATGAGAGGTCACAATATGAGGGGGTAGATGAGAGGCCACAATATGAGGAGGAGATGAGAGGGGCCACGATATGAGGAGGAGATGAGAGGTCACAATATTAGGGGGAGATCAGAGGTCACAATATGAGGGGGAGATGAGAAGTCACAATATGAGGGAGAGATGAGAGGTCACAATATGGGGGGGAGATGAGAGGCCACAATATGAGGGGTAGATGAGAGGTCACAATATGGGGGGGAGATGAGAGGCCACAATATGAGATGTAGATGAGAGGTCACAATATGAGGAGGAGATGAGAGGGGCCACAATATGAGGATGAGATAAGAGGCCACAATATGAGGAGGAGATGAGAGGTCACAATATGAGGGGGTAGATGAGAGGCCACAATATGAGAAGGAGATGAGAGGGGCCACGATATAAGGAGGAGATGAGAGGTCACAATATTAGGGGGAGATCAGAGGTCACAATATGAGGGGGAGATGAGAGGCCACAATATGAGGGGGAGATGAGAGGCCACAATATGAGGAGGAGATGAGAGACCACAATAGAGATGAGAGGTCACAATATGAGGGGGAGATGAGAGGATACAATATGAGGGGGTAGATCAGAGGACACAATATGAGGGGGAGATGAGAGGGGCCACAATATGAGGAGGAGATGAGAGGTCACAATATGAGTGGGTAGATGAGAGGGCACAATATGAGGAAGAGATGAGAGGCCACAATATGAGGAGGAGATGAGAGGGGCCACGATATGAGGGGGAGATCAGAGGTCATAATATTAGGGGGAGATCAGAGGTCACAATATGAGGGGGAGATGAGAGGCCACAAAATGAGGGGGAGATGAGAGGCCACAATATGAGGAGGAGATGAGAGACCACAATATGAGGAGGAGATGAGAGGGGCCACAATATGAGGAGGAGATGAGAGGCCACAGTATGAGGGGGAGATGAGAGGTCACAATATTAGGGGGAGATCAGAGGTCAAAATATGAGGGGGAGATTAGAGGCCACAATATGAGGAGGAGATGAGAGGCCACAATATGAGGGGGAGATGAGAGGCCACAATATGAGGAGGAGATGAGAGGACACAGTATGAGGGGGAGATGAGGGGACACAATATGAGGAGGAGATGAGAGGCCACAATATGAGGGGGTAGATGAGAGGCCACAATATGAGGAGGAGATGAGAGGGGCCACAATATGAGGGGGAGATGAGAGGGGCCACAATATGAGGGGGAGATGAGAGGTCACAATATGAGGAGGAGATGAGAGGCCACAATATGAGGGGGAGATGAGAGGCCACAATATGAGGGGGAGATGAGAGGTCACAATATGAGGGGGAGGTGAGAGGTCACAATATGAGGGGGAGATGAGAGGCCACAATATGAGGGGGAGATGAGAGGTCACAATATGAGGGGAAGATGAGAGGCCACAATATGAGGGGGAGATGAGAGGGGCCACAATATGAGGAGTAGATGAGAGGGGATACAATATGAGGGGGAGATGAGAGGTCACAATATGAGGGGGAGATGAGAGGGGCCACCATTATGAGGGGGAGATGAGAGGTCACAATATGAGGAGGAGATGAGAGGGGCCACAATATGAGGGGGAGATGAGAGGGGATACAATATGAGGGGGAGATGAGAGGGGCCACAATATGAGGAGAAGATGAGAGGGGATACAATATGAGGAGGAGATGAGAGGCCACAATATGAGGGGGAGATGAGAGCACACAATATGAGGGGGAGATAAGAGGCCACGACATGAGGGAGATATAAGGTGCCACAATATGAGAGGGAGATGAGAGGCCACAATATGAGGGGGAGATGAGAGGCCAGGATATGAGGGAGATATAAGGTGCCACAATATGAGAGGGAGATGAGAGGCCACAATATGGGTGGGAGGTAAGGGGCCACAATATGAGGGGGAGATGAGAGGTCACAATATGAGGGGGAGATGAGAGGGGCCACAATATGAGGGAGTGATGAGAGGTCACAATATGAGGAGGAGATGAGAGGGGCCACAATATGAGGGGGAGATGAGAGGTCACAATATGAGGAGGAGATGAAAGGTGCCACAATATGAGGGGGAGATAAGGGGCCACAATATGAGAGGGAGATGAGAGGGGTCACAATATGAGAGGGAGATGAGAGGGGATACAATATGAGGGGGAGATGAAAGGGGCCACAATATGAGGGGGAGATGAGGGGGGCCACAATATGAGTAGGAGATGAGAGGGGCCACGATATGAGGAGGAGATGAGAGGGGATACAATATGAGGAGGAGATGAGGAGTCACAATATGGGGAGGGGGTGAAAGAGGCAACAATACAAGCGGAGGGGGGCTGAGGGGGCACTTATTGATTTTAATAGGAGATCCTGCTTAATGCTGAATGTTCTACAATATAAGGGGAAAATCAGGGACCACAATATGAGGAGGAGATGAGAGGCCACAATATGAGGGAGATATAAGGTTTCACACTATGAGAGGGAGATGAGGGGCCACAATATGAGGGGGAGGTAAGGGGCCACAATATGAGGGGGAGATGAGAGGGGCCACAATATGAGGGGGAGATGAGAGGCCACAATATAAGGGAGATATAAGGTGCCACAATATGAGAGGGAGATAAGAGGCCACAATATGAGGGGGAGGTAAGGGGCCACAATAAGAGGGGGAGATGAGAGGTCCCAATATGAGGTGGAAATGAGAGGGGCCACAATATGAGGAGGAGACAAGAGGGGCCACAATATGAGGGAGAGATGAGAGGGGCCACAATATGAGGAGGAGATGAGAGGCCACAATATGAGGGGGAAATGAGAGGGGCCACAATAGGAGGGGGAGATGAGAGGTCACAATATGAGGAGGAGATGAGAGGGGCCACACAATGAGGGGGAGATAAGAGGGGAAACAATATGAGGGAGAGATGAGAGGGGCCACAATATGAGGAGGAGATAAGGGGCCACAATATGAGAGGGAGATGAGAAGGGATACAATATGAGAGGCCACAATATGAGGGGTAGATGAGAGGCCACAATATGAGGGAGATATAAGGTGCCACAATATGAGAGGGAGATGAGGGGCCACAATATGAGGGGGAGGTTAGGGGCCACAATATGAGGGGGAGATGAAAGGTACAATATGAGGGGGAGATGAGAGGGGATACAACATGAGGAGTAGATGAGAGGGGATACAATATGAGGGGGAGATGACAGGGGCCACAATATGAGGGGGAGATGAGAGGTCACAATATGAGGAGGAGATGAGAGGGGCCACAATATGAGGGGGAGATGAGAGAGGAAACAATATGAGGGAAAGATGAGAGGGGCCACAATATGAGGAGGAGATAAGGGGCTAAAACATTAGAAGGAGATGAGAGGGGATACAATATGAGGGGGAGATGAGAGGGGCCACAATATGAGGGGGAGATGAGAGGTCACAATATGAGGAGGAGATGAGAGGGGCCACAATATGAGGGGGAGAAGGGAGGGGCCACAATATGAGTGGGAGATGAGAGGGGCCACAATATGAGGAGAAGATGAGAGGGGATACAATATGAGGAGGAGATGAGAGGCCACAATATGAGGGGTAGACAAGAGCACACAATATGAGGGGGAGATGAGAGGCCACGATATGAGGGAGATATAAGGTGCCACAATATGAGAGGGAGATGAGAGGCCACAATATGGGTGGGAGGTAAGGGGCCACAATATAAGGGGGGGATGAGAGGTCACAATATGAGGGGGAGATGAGAGGGGCCACAATATGAGGGGGAAATGAGAGGTCACAATATGAGGAGGAGATGAGAGGGGCCACAATATGAGGGGGAGATGAGAGGTCACAATATGAGGGAGAGATTAGAGGTCACAATATGAGGAGGAGATGAGAGGCCACAATATGAGGAGGAGATGAGAGGCCACAATATAAGTAGGAGATGAGAGGGGCCACAATATGAGGGGGGGGGGGATAAGGGACCACAATATGAGGGGGAGATGAGAGGGGTCACAATATGAGAGGGAGATGAGAGGGGATACTATATGAGGGGGGATGAGAGGGACCACAATATGAGGGGGAGATGAGAGGGGCCACAATACGAGTAGGAGATAAGAGGGGCCACAATATGAGTAGGAAATGAGAGGGGCCACAATATGAGGAGGAGATGAGAGGGGATACAATATGAGGGGGAGATGAGAGGTGCCACAATATGAGGGGGAGATGAGAGGGGCCACAAAATGAGTAGGAGATGAGAGGGGTCACAATATGAGTAGGAGATGAGAGGGGCCACAATATGAGGGTGAGTTGAGAGGGGCCACAATATGAGTAGGAGTTGAGAGGGGCCACAATATGAGGAGGAGATGAGAGGGGATACAATATGAGGAGGAGATGAGGAGTCACAATATGGGGAGGGGGTGAAAGAGGCCACAATACAAGGGGAGGGGGGCTGGGGGGGCACTTATTGATTTTAATAGGAGATCTTGCTTAATGCTGAATGTTCTACAATATAAGGGGAAAATCAGGGACCACAATATGAGGAAGAGATGAGAGGCCACAATATGAGGGAGATATAAGGTGCCACAATATGAGAGGGAGATGAGGGGCCACAATATGAAGGGGAGATGAGATGTCACAATATGAGGGGGAGATGAGAGGGGCCACAATATGAGGGGGAGATGAGAGGTCACAATATGAGGAGGAGATGAGAGGGGCCACAATATGAGGGGGAGATGAGAGGGGCCACAATATGAGGAGGAGATGAGAGGCCACAATATGAGGGAGAGATGAGAGGGGATACAACATGAGGAGTACATGAGAGGGGATGCAATATGAGGGGGAGATGAGAGGGGCCACAATATGAGGGGGAGATGAGAGTGGAAACAATATGAGGGAAAGATGAGAGGGGCCACAATATGAGGAGGAGATGAGAGGGGTTAGAATATGAGGGGGAGATGAGAGGGGCCACAATATGAGCGGGAGATGAGAGGCCACAATATGAGGGGGAGATGAGAGGGGCCACACAATGAGGGGGAGATGAGAGGGGCCACAATATGAGTAGGAGATGAGAGGGGATACAATATGAGGAGGAGATGAGATGCCACAATATGAGGGGGAGATGAGAGGCCACAATATGAGGGGGAGATGAAGGGACACAATATGAGGGGGAGATTAGAGGCCACAATATGAGGGGGAGATGAAGAGACACAATATGAGGGGGAGATGAGAGGCCACAATATAAGGGAGATATAAGGTGCCACAATATGAGAGAGAGATGAGAGGCCACAATATGAGGGGGAGGTAAGGGGCCACAATATGAGAGAGAGATGAGAGACCACAATATGAGGGGAAGGTAAGGGGCCACAATAAGAGGGGTAGATGAGAGGTCACAATATGAGGGGGAGATGAGAGGCCACAATATGAGATGTAGATGAGAGGTCACAATATGAGGAGGAGATGAGAGGGGCCACAATATGAGGATGAGATAAGAGGCCACAATATGAGGGGGAGATGAGAGGGGCCACAATATGAGGGGGAGATGAGAGGGGCCA
Organism: Engystomops pustulosus; assembly: GCF_040894005.1. NCBI lineage: Eukaryota > Metazoa > Chordata > Amphibia > Anura > Leptodactylidae > Engystomops > Engystomops pustulosus. Next base: position 167,736 of record NW_027285055.1, read on the forward strand.
CACAATGAGGGGGAGATGAGAGGGGAAACAATATGAGGGAGAGATGAGAGGGGCCACAATATGAGGAGGAGGTAAGGGGCCACAATATGAGAGGGAGATGAGAGGGGATACAATATGAGAGGGGATACAATATGAGGAGGAGATGAGAGGGGATACAATATGAGTAGGAGATGAGAGGGGATACAATATGAGGGGGAAATGAGAGGGGATACAATATGAGGAGGAGATTAGAGGTCACAATATGGGGAGGGGGTGAAAGAGACCACAATATAAGGGGGTGGGGGGTTGGGGGGGGGCACTTATTGATTTGAATAGGAGGTCCTGCGTAATGCTGAATGTTCGCTGGACTGTACTCCATCCCTGCTGAACAACATTCTCCTTCTAAGAGTCTTAGTGTCCGGATATTAGTATCTGACCTGTTAATGGTTTCCAAGAAGATATCCCCCATGAGAAGCCATAGTCCTCATCTAGCCAGGGAGGACGGCAAAGCCCCCCTTATTACGAGGCCCATCACTGTCTCCCCTATCCCCGGAGTCACTGTCCCCCCCCATCCCTGGAGTCACTGTCTCCCCCATCCCGGAGTCACTGTCTCCCCCCATCCCGGAGTCACTGTCTCCCCTATCCCCGGAGTCACTGTCCCCCCCCCAACCCTGGAGTCACTGTCTCCCCCATCCCCGGAGTCACTGTCTCCCCCACCCCGGAGTCACTGTCTCCCCCATCCCCGGAGTCACTGTCTCCCTCATCCCCGGAGTCACTGTCTCCCCCAATTCCCGGAGTCACTGTCTCCCCCATCCCCGGAGTCACTGTCTCCCCAATTCCCAGAGTCACTGTCTCTCTCATCCCCAGAGTCACTGTCTTCCCCATCCCAGGAGTCATTGTCTCCCCCCATCCCGGATTCACTGTCTCCCCCCATCCCGGAGTCACTGTCTCCCCCCATCCTGGAGTCACTGTCTCCCCTATCCCCGGAGTCACTGTCCCCCCCCAACCCTGGAGTCACTGTCTCCCCCCAACCCTGGAGTCACTGTCTCCCCCACCCCGGAGTCACTGTCTCCCCCACCCCGGAGTCACTGTCTCCCCCATCCCCGGAGTCACTGTCTCCCCAATTCCCAGAGTCACTGTCTCTCTCATCCCCAGAGTCACTGTCTTCCCCATCCCAGGAGTCATTGTCTCCCCCCATCCCCGGAGTCACTGTCTCCCCCATCCCCGGAGTCACTGTCTCCCCCCATCCCGGATTCACTGTCTCCCCCATCCCGGAGTCACTGTCTCCCCCCATCCCGGAGTCACTGTCTCCCCAATTCCCAGAGTCACTGTCTCTCTCATCCCCAGAGTCACTGTCTTCCCCATCCCAGGAGTCATTGTCTCCCCCCATCCCCGGAGTCACTGTCTCCCCCATCCCCGGAGTCACTGTCTCCCCCCATCCCGGATTCACTGTCTCCCCCATCCCGGAGTCACTGTCTCCCCCCATCCCGGAGTCACTGTCTCCCCAATTCCCAGAGTCACTGTCTCTCTCATCCCCAGAGTCACTGTCTCCCCCATCCCCGGAGTCACTGTCTCCCTCATCCCCGGAGTCACTGTCTCCCCCAATTCCCGGAGTCACTGTCTCCCCCATCCCCGGAGTCACTGTCTCCCCAATTCCCAGAGTCACTGTCTCTCTCATCCCCAGAGTCACTGTCTTCCCCATCCCAGGAGTCATTGTCTCCCCCCATCCCCGGAGTCACTGTCTCCCCCATCCCCGGAGTCACTGTCTCCCCCCATCCCGGATTCACTGTCTCCCCCATCCCGGAGTCACTGTCTCCCCCCATCCCGGAGTCACTGTCTCCACTATCCCCGGAGTCACTGTCCCCCCCCAACCCTGGAGTCACTGTCTCCCCCATCCCTGGAGTCACTGTCTCCCCCACCCCGGAGTCACTGTCTCCCCCATCCCCGGAGTCACTGTCTCCCTCATCCCCGGAGTCACTGTCTCCCCCAATTCCCGGAGTCACTGTCTCCCCAATTCCCAGAGTCACTGTCTCTCTCATCCTCAGAGTCACTGTCTTCCCCATCCCAGGAGTCATTGTCTCCCCCCATCCCCGGAGTAACTGTCTCCCCCATCCCCGGAGTCACTGTCTCCCCCCATCCCGGATTCACTGTCTCCCCCATCCCGGAGTCACTGTCTCCCCTATCCCCGGAGTCACTGTCCCCCCCCATCCCGGAGTCACTGTCTCCCCCCTCCCCGGAGTCACTGTCTCCCCCATCCCAGGTGTCACTGTCTCCCCCATCCCTGGAGTCACTGTCTCCCCTCATCCCGGAGTCACTGTCTCCCCCACCCCGGAGTCACTGAGTCCCCCATCCCCGGACTCACTGTCTCCCTCATCCCCGGAGTCACTGTCTCCCTCATCCCCGGAGTCACTGTCTCCCCCAATTCCCGGAGTCACTGTCTCCCCCATCCCCGGAGTCACTGTCTCCTCCTATCCCCGGAGTCACAGTCTCCCCAATTCCCAGAGTCACTGTCTCTCTCATCCCCAGAGTCACTGTCTCCCCCATCCCAGGAGTCATTGTCTCCCCCCATCCCCGGAGTCACTGTCTCCCCGATCCCCGGAGTCACTGTCTCCCCCATCTCGGAGTCACTGTCTCCCCCATACCAGGAGTCACTGTCTCCCCCCATCCCCGGAGTCACTGTCTCCCCCCATCCCCGGAGTCACTGTCTCCCCCCGTCCCAGGAGTCACTGTCTCCCCCATCCCCGGAGTCACTGTCCCCCCCATCCCGGAGTCACTGTCTCCCCCATCCCCGGAGTCACTGTCTCCCCCCATCCCCGGAGTCACTGTCTCCCCCCATCCCCGGAGTCACTGTCTCCCCCATCCCAGGAGTCACTGTCTCCCCCATCCCCGGAGTCACTGTCCCCCCCATCCCGGAGTCACTGTCTCCCCCATCCCCGGAGTCACTGTCTCCCCCATCCCCGGAGTCACTGTCCCCCCCATCCCGGAGTCACTGTCTCTCCCCATCCCCGGAGTCACTGTCTCCCCCCATCCCCGGAGTCACTGTCTCCCCCCATCCCCGGAGTCACTGTCTCTCCCCATCCCCAGAGTCACTGTCTGCTCCATCCCAGGAGTCATTGTCTCCCCCCATCCCCGGAGTCACTGTCTCCCCCATCCCCGGAGTCACTGTCTCCCCCCATCCCGGATTCACTGTCTCCCCCATCCCGGAGTCACTGTCTCCCCCCATCCCGGAGTCACTGTCTCCCCTATCCCCGGAGTCACTGTCCCCCCCCAACCCTGGAGTCACTGTCTCCCCCATCCCCGGAGTCACTGTCTCCCTCATCCCCGGAGTCACTGTCTCCCCCAATTCCCGGAGTCACTGTCTCCCCCATCCCCGGAGTCACTGTCTCCCTCATCCCCGGAGTCACTGTCTCCCCCAATTCCCGGAGTCACTGTCTCCCCCATCCCCGGAGTCACTGTCTCCCCAATTCCCAGAGTCACTGTCTCCCCCATCCCCGGAGTCACTGTCTCCCCCCATCCCGGATTCACTGTCTCCCCCATCCCGGAGTCACTGTCTCCCCCATCCCGGAGTCACTGTCTCCCCTATCCCCGGAGTCACTGTCCCCCCCCATCCCGGAGTCACTGTCTCCCCCCTCCCCGGAGTCACTGTCTCCCCCCTCCCCGGAGTCACTGTCTCCCCCATCCCAGGAGTCACTGTCTCCCCCATCCCTGGAGTCACTGTCTCCCCTCATCCCGGAGTCACTGTCTCCCCCACCCCGGAGTCACTGATTCCCCCATCCCCGGGCTCACTGTCTCCCTCATCCCCGGAGTCACTGTCTCCCCCAATTCCCGGAGTCACTGTCTCCCCCATCCCCGGAGTCACTGTCTCCTCCTATCCCCGGAGTCACAGTCTCCCCAATTCCCAGAGTCACTGTCTCTCTCATCCCCAGAGTCACTGTCTCCCCCATCCCAGGAGTCATTGTCTCCCCCCATCCCCGGAGTCACTGTCTCCCCCATCCCCGGAGTCACTGTCTCCCCCATCTCGGAGTCACTGTCTCCCCCATACCAGGAGTCACTGTCTCCCCCCATCCCCGGAGTCACTGTCTCCCCCCATCCCAGGAGTCACTGTCTCCCCCATCCCCGGAGTCACTGTCCCCCCCATCCCAGGAGTCACTGTCTCCCCCATCCCCGGAGTCACTGTCTCCCCCCATCCCCGGAGTCACTGTCTCCCCCCATCCCCGGAGTCACTGTCTCCCCCATCCCAGGAGTCACTGTCTCCCCCATCCCCGGAGTCACTGTCCCCCCCATCCCGGAGTCACTGTCCCCCCCATCCCGGAGTCACTGTCTCTCCCCATCCCCGGAGTCACTGTCTCCCCCCATCCCCGGAGTCACTGTCTCCCCCCATCCCCGGAGTCACTGTCTCTCCCCATCCCCAGAGTCACTGTCTTCCCCATCCCAGGAGTCACTGTCTCCCCCATCCCCGGAGTCACTGTCCCCCCCATCCCGGAGTCACTGTCTCCCCCATCCCCGGAGTCACTGTCTCCCCCATCCCCGGAGTCACTGTCTCCCCCAATTCCCGGAGTCACTGTCTCCCCCATTTCCGAAGTCACTGTCTCCTCCCATCCCCGGAGTCACTGTCTCCCCCATCTTGGAGTCACTGTCTCCCCCATACCAGGAGTCACTGTCTTCCCCCATCCCCGGAGTCACTGTCTCTCCCCATCCCCAGAGTCACTGTCTCCCCCATCCCAGGAGTCACTGTCTCCCTATTCCCCGGAGTCACTGTCTCCCCCCATCCCCGGAGTCACTGTCTCTCCCCATCCCGGAGTCACTGTCTCCCCCATCCCCGGAGTCACTGTCTCCCCCATCCCCGGAGTCACTGTCTCCCCCAATTCCCGGAGTCACTGTCTCCCCCATTTCCGAAGTCACTGTCTCCTCCCATCCCCGGAGTCACTGTCTCCCCCATCTTGGAGTCACTGTCTCCCCCATACCAGGAGTCACTGTCTTCCCCCATCCCCGGAGTCACTGTCTCTCCCCATCCCCAGAGTCACTGTCTCCCCCATCCCAGGAGTCACTGTCTCCCTATTCCCCGGAGTCACTGTCTCCCCCCATCCCCGGAGTCACTGTCTCTCCCCATCCCCGGAGTCACTGTCTCCCCCCATCCCCGGAGTCACTGTCTCCCCCAATTCCCGGAGTCACTGTCTCCCCCATCCCCAGAGTCACTGTCTCCCTCATCCCCGGAGTCACTGTCTCCCCCAATTCCCGAAGTCACTGTCTCCTCCTATCCCCGGAGTCACTGTCTCCTCCTATCCCCGGAGTCACTGTCTCCCCCAATTCCCGGAGTCACTGTCTCCCCCATTTCCGAAGTCACTGTCTCCTCCCATCCCCGGAGTCACTGTCTCCCCCATCTTGGAGTCACTGTCTCCCCCATACCAGGAGTCACTGTCTTCCCCCATCCCCGGAGTCACTGTCTCTCCCCATCCCCAGAGTCACTGTCTCCCCCATCCCAGGAGTCACTGTCTCCCTATTCCCCGGAGTTACTGTCTCCCCCCATCCCCGGAGTCACTGTCTCTCCCCATCCCCGGAGTCACTGTCTCCCCCATCCCAGGAGTCACTGTCTCCCCCATCCCCGGAGTCACTGTCCCCCCCATCCCGGAGTCACTGTCTCCCCCATCCCCGGAGTCACTGTCTCCCCCATCCCCGGAGTCACTGTCTCCCCCATCCCCGGAGTAACTGTCTCCCCCATCCCCGGAGTCACTGTCCCCCCCATCCCCAGAGTCACTGTCTTCCCCATCCCAGGAGTCATTGTCTCCCCCCATCCCCGGAGTCACTGTCTCCCCCATCCCCGGAGTCACTGTCTCCCCCCATCCCGGATTCACTGTTTCCCCCATCCCCGGAGTCACTGTCTCCCCCATCCCGGAGTCATTGTCTCCCCCCTCCCAGGAGTCACTGTCTCCCCCCTCCCCGGAGTCACTGTCTCCCCCATCCCAGGAGTCACTGTCTCCCCCATCCCTGGAGTCACTGTCTCCCCTCATCCCGGAGTCACTGTCTCCCCCACCCCGGAGTCACTGAGTCCCCCATCCCCGGACTCACTGTCTCCCTCATCCCCGGAGTCACTGTCTCCCCCATCCCCGGAGTCACTGTCTCCTCCTATGCCCGGAGTCACTGTCTCCCCAATTCCCAGAGTCACTGTCTCTCTCATCCCCAGAGTCACTGTCTCCCCCATCCCAGGAGTCATTGTCTCCCCCCATCCCCGGAGTCACTGTCTCCCCCATCTCGGAGTCACTGTCTCTCCATACCAGGAGTCACTGTCTCCCCCCATCCCCGGAGTCACTGTCTCCCCCCATCCCCGGAGTCACTGTCTCCCCCATCCCTGGAGTCACTGTCTCCCCTCATCCCGGAGTCACTGTCTCCCCCACCCCGGAGTCACTGAGTCCCCAATCCCCGGACTCACTGTCTTTCTCATCCCCGGAGTCACTGTCTCCCCCAATTTCCGGAGTCACTGTCTCCCCCATCCCCGGAGTCACAGTCTCCCCAATTCCCAGAGTCACTGTCTCTCTCATCCCCAGAGTCACTGTCTCCCCCATCCCAGGAGTCATTGTCTCCCCCCATCCCCGGAGTCACTGTCTCCCCCATCCCCGGAGTCACTGTCTCCCCCATCCCCGGAGTCACTGTCTCCCCCATCTCGGAGTCACTGTATCCCCCATACCAGGAGTCACTGTCTCCCCCCATCCCCGGAGTCACTGTCTCCCCCCATCCCCGGAGTCACTGTCTCCCCCCATCCCAGGAGTCACTGTCTCCCCCATCCCCGGAGTCACTGTCCCCCCCATCCCGGAGTCACTGTCTCCCCCATCCCCGGAGTCACTGTCTCCCCCCATCCCCGGAGTCACTGTCTCCCCCCATCCCTGGAGTCACTGTCTCCCCCATCCCAGGAGTCACTGTCTCCCCCATCCCCGGAGTCACTGTCCCCCCCATCCCGGAGTCACTGTCTCCCCCATCCCCGGAGTCACTGTCTCCCCCATCCCCCGGAGTCACTGTCCCCCCCATCCCGGAGTCACTGTCTCTCCCCATCCCCGGAGTCACTGTCTCCCCCCATCCCCGGAGTCACTGTCTCCCCCCATCCCCGGAGTCACTGTCTCTCCCCATCCCCAGAGTTACTGTCTCCCCCATCCCAGGAGTCACTGTCTCCCCCATCCCCGGAGTCACTGTCCCCCCCATCCCGGAGTCACTGTCTCCCCCATCCCCGGAGTCACTGTCTCCCCCATCCCCGGAGTCACTGTCTCCCCCAATTCCCGGAGTCACTGTCTCCCCCATTTCCGAAGTCACTGTCTCCTCCCATCCCCGGAGTCACTGTCTCCCCCATCTTGGAGTCACTGTCTCCCCCATACCAGGAGTCACTGTCTTCCCCCATCCCCGGAGTCACTGTCTCTCCCCATCCCCAGAGTCACTGTCTCCCCCATCCCAGGAGTCACTGTCTCCCTTTTCCCCGGAGTCACTGTCTCTCCCCATCCCCGGAGTCACTGTCTCCCCCCATCCCCGGAGTCACTGTCTCCCCCCATCCCCGGAGTCACTGTCTCCCCCAATTCCCGGAGTCACTGTCTCCCCCATCCCCGGAGTCACTGTCTCCTCCTATCCCCGGAGTCACTGTCTCCCCTATTCCCAGAGTCAATGTCTCCCCCATCCCAGGAGTCATTGTCTCCCCCCATCCCCGGAGTCACTGTCTCCCCCCATCCCCGGAGTCACTGTCTCTCCCTATCCCCAGAGTCACTGTCTCCCCCATCCCAGGAGTCACTGTCTCACCCATCCCCGGAGTCACTGTCCCCCCCATCCCGGAGTCACTGTCTCCCCCATCCCCGGAGTCACTGTCTCCCCCATCCCTGGAGTCACTGTCTCCCCCATCCCCGGAGTCACTGTCTCCCCCATCCCCGGAGTCACTGTCCCCCCCATCCCCGGAGTCACAGTCTCCCCAATTCCCAGAGTCACTGTCTCTCTCATCCCCAGAGTCACTGTCTACCCCATCCCAGGAGTCATTGTCTCCCCCCATCCCCGGAGTCACTGTCTCCCCCATCCCCGGAGTCACTGTCTCCCCCCATCCCGGATTCACTGTCTCCCCCATCCCGGAGTCACTGTCTCCCCCCATCCCGGAGTCACTGTCTCCCCTATCCCCGGAGTCACTGTCTCCCCCATCCCCGGAGTCACTGTCTCCCCCATCCCCGGAGTCACTGTCTCCCTCATCCCGGAGTCACTGTCTCCCCCCTCCCCGGAGTCACTGTCTCCCCCCTCCCCGGAGTCACTGTCTCCCCCATTCCCGGAGTCACTGTCTCCCCCCATCCCTGGAGTCACTGTCTCCCCCCTCCCCTGAGTCACTGTCTCCCCCCATCCCCGGAGTCACTGTCTCTCCCCATCCCCGGAGTCATTGTCTCCCCCCATCCCCGGAGTCACTGTCTCCCCCCATCCCTGGAGTCACTGTCTCTCCCCATCCCCAGAGTCACTGTCTCCCCCCATCCCCGGAGTCACTGTCTCTCCCCATCCCCGGAGTCATTGTCTCCCCCCATCCCCGGAGTCACTGTCTCCCCCAATTCCCGGAGTCACTGTCTCCCCCATTTCCGGAGTCACTGTCTCCTCCCATCCCCGGAGACACTGTCTCGCCCATCCCAGGAGTCCCTGTCTCCCCCCATCCCCGGAGTCACTGTCTCCCCCATCCCTGGAGTCACTTTCTCCCCCATCTCGGAGTCACTGTCTCCCCCATACCAGGAGTCACTGTCTTCCCCCATCCCCGGAGTCACTGTCTCCCCCATCCCAGGAGTCACTGTCTCCCCCCATCCCAGGAGTCACTGTCTCCCTCCATCCCCGGAGTCACTGTCTCCCCAATTCCCGGAGTCACTGTCTCTCTCATCCCCGGAGTCACTGTCTACCCCATCCCAGGAGTCCCTGTCTCCACCCATCCCCAGAGTCACTGTCTCCCCCATCCCCAGAGTCATTGTCTCCCCCATCCCGGAGTCACTATCTCCCCCCTACCAGGAGTCACTGTCTCTCCCCATCCCCTGGAGTCACTGTCTCCCCCCATCCCTGGAGTCACTGTCTCCCCCCATCCCCGGAGTCACTGTCTCCCCCCATCCCCGGAGTCTCTGTCTCCCCCATCCCCGGAGTCACTGTCTCCCCCCATCCCTGAAGTCACTGTCTTCCCCATCCCTGGAGTCACTGTCTCCCCCCATCCCTGGAGTCACTGTCTCCCCCCATCCCGGAGTCACTGTCTCCCCCATCCCCGGAGTCACTGTCTCCCCCATCCCCGGAGTCACTGTCTCCCCCCATCCCTGAAGTCACTGTCTTCCCCATCCCTGGAGTCACTGTCTCCCCCCATCCCTGGAGTCACTGTCTCCCCCCATCCCGGAGTCACTGTCTCCCCCATCCCCGGAGTCACTGTCTCCCCCCATCCCTGGAGTCACTGTCTCCCCCCATCCCTGGAGTCACTGTCTCCCCCCATCCCTAGAGTCACTGTCTCCCCCCATCCCTGGAGTCACTGTCTCCCCCCATCCCTGTAGATTGTAGAAAGGTAATTTTTTGATTTTAGAGGGAAATGGAATAACCTTGTGCCTTCGGCATCTCTACGGGCCTCATGAAGGTCTACCGGTTGGGGGGGGGGGACACACATTCAGAGAGTAACCCCCATGTCCCATGACTTCCGCTCCGCAGGGCCTCAGACTCCCCTCATACACCTGATGGTGGGATCCTGCTCTGCACCAGCACATGAAGGGTTACCCCACACATCACATGTGATAGAGCCGCTCATACCCATCCCCCCCCCCCGCACCCATCACCCGCGTCTCTCCTCAGGTGACCTTCATTATAAGGATGCAGCATTTCCAGAGCCATTATCTCCGAAGTCAGAGGCTGGTGGAGGTGGGGGCCGGGGGGGGGGGGGGGGGGGGCGCATAGGAAGTGGCCTTGGATGTCCTTATAGCACCGGGGACCCCCAGATCAAGAGCCACCAGGGACCCCCAGATCAAGAGCCACCGGGGACCTCCAGATCAAGAGCCACCGGGGACCCCCAGATCATGAGTGACCGGGGACCTCCAGATCAAGAGTGACCCCCAGATCAAGAGCCACCAGGGACCCCCAGATCATGAGTGACCGGGGACCTCCAGATCAAGAGCTACCGGGGACCCCCAGATCAAGAGCCACCAGGGACCCCCAGATCAAGAGCCACCGGGGACCCTCAGATCAAGAGCCACCGGGGACCCCCAGATCAAGATTGACCCCAGATCAAGAGCCACCAGGGACCCCCAGATCAAGAGCCACCAGGGACCCCCAGATCAAGAGCCACCGGGGACGTCCAGATCAAGAGCCACCAGGGACCCCCAGATCAAGAGCCACCGGGGACGTCCAGATCAAGAGCCACCGGGGACGTCCAGGTCAAGAGCCACCGGGGACGTCCAGATCAAGAGCCACCGGGGACCCCCAGATCAAGAGCCACCGGGGACGTCCAGATCAAGAGCCACCAGGGACCTCCAGATCAAGAGCCACCGGGGACCCCCAGATCAAGAGTGACCCCCAGATCAAGAGCCACAGGGGACCCCCAGATCAAGAGCCACCAGGGACCCCCAGATCAAGAACCACCGGGGACCCCCAGATCAAGAGCCACCGGGGACCCCCAGATCAGGAGCCACCGGGGACCCCCAGATCAGGAGCCACCAGGGGCCACCATTTCAAGAGCCACCAGGGACCCCCAGATCAGGAGCCACCAGGGGCCACCATATCAAGAGCCACCAGGGACCCCCAGATCAAGAGCCACCGGGGACCACCATATCAAACGCCACTGGAGCATGTTGGGAGTTGTAATCCAACATTAGCCAGACACCAAGGTGTTAATCTTCATTACTGGCACAAGGTCACAGAGTCCCTGACCTCTGACACCTGAACTGTGACCCCCATGTCTCCAGAGGATGCTGCCATGGCAACTGGAGAGATCTGCTAGCTCAGCAGTCCAGTGGTTGCCATGGTAACAGGAGCCAAGATTTCCATGGTAACACAGTGCACGTCCTTCGCCATCATCCCCTGACAGATGGAAGGAGCCGGACAGCGAGGACACAGCAGAGCCGAGTGTGTTATGTACTACAGATACAGCAGAGCTGAGCGCGTCATGTACTACAGATACAGCAGAGCCGAGTGTGTTATGTACTACAGATACAGCAGAGCTGAGCGCGTCATGTACTACAGATACAGCAGAGCTGAGTGTGTCATGTACTACAGATACAGCAGAGCTGAGTGTGTCATGTACTACAGATACAGCAGAGCTGAGTGCGTTATGTACTACAGATACAGCAGAGCTGAGTGCGTTATGTACTACAGATACAGCAGAGCTGAGTGTGTCATGTACTACAGATACAGCAGAGCTGAGCGCGTCATGTACTACAGATATAGCAGAGCTGTGCCTATTTACCCAGGAAACCCTCTAACTATATTAGCTACTGTGGGGCCCTGTTACTATATTGGCTACTGTGGGGGCACTGTGATTATATAGGCCACTGTGGGGGCACTGTGATTATATAGGCTACTGTGGGGGCCCTGTGATTATATAGGCTACTTTGGGGGCACTGTGACTATATTGGCTACTGTGGGAGCACTGTGATTATATAGGCTACTGTGGGGCCCTGTGATTATATAGGCTACTGTGGGGGCACTGTGATTATATAGGCTACTGTGGGGGCACTATGACTATATTGGCTACTGTGGGAGCACTGTGATTATATAGGCTACTGTGGGGGCCCTGTGATTATATAGGTTACTGTGGGGGCACTGTGATTATATTGGCTACTGTGGGGGCACTGTGATTATATAGGCTACTGTGGGGGCACTGTGATTATATAGGCTACTGTGGGGGCCCTGTGATTATATAGGCTACTTTGGGGGCACTGTGACTATATTGGCTAATGTGGAGGCCCTGTGATTATATAGGCTACTGTGGGGGCCCTGTGATTATATAGGCTACTGTGGGGGCACTGTGATTATATTGGCTACTGTGGGGGCACTGTGATTATATAGGCTACTGTGGGGGCCCTGTGATTATATAGGCTACTGTGGGGGCCCTGTGATTATATAGGCTACTTTGGGGGCACTGTTACTATATTGGCTACTGTGGGAGCACTGTGATTATATAGGCTACTGTGGGGGCCCTGTGATTATATAGGCTACTGTGGGGGCCCTGTGACTAAATTGGCTACTGTGGGGGCACTGTGACTATATTGGCTAATGTGGGGGCCCTGTGATTATATTGGCTACTGTGGGGGCCCTGTGATTATATTGGCTACTGTGGGGGCCCTGTGACTAAATTGGCTACTGTGGGGGCACTGTGACTATATTGGCTACTGTGGGAGCCCTGTGACTATATTGGCTACTGTGGGGGCACTGTGACTATATTGGCTACTGTGGGAGCCCTGTGATTATATAGGCTAATGTGGAGGCCCTGTGATTATATTGGCTACTGTGGGAGCCCTGTGACTATATTGGCTACTGTGGGGGCACTGTGACTATATTGGCTACTGTGGAGGCCCTGTGACTATATTGGCTAATGTGGAGGCCCTGTGATTATATAGGCTACTGTGGAGGCTCTGTGACTATATTGGCTAATGTGGGAGCCCTGTGATTATATAGGCTACTGTGGGGGCACTGTGACTATATTGGCTACTGTGGGAGCCCTGTGATTATATAGGCTACTGTGGAGGCCCTGTGACTATATTGGCTAATGTGGAGGCCCTGTGATTATATAGGCTACTGTGGGGGCACTGTGACTATATTGGCTACTGTGGGAGCCCTGTGATTATATTGGATAATGTGGGAGCCCTGTGATTATCTTGGCTACTGTGGGGGCACTGTGACTATATTGGCTACTGTGGGGGCACTGTGACTATATTGGCTACTGTGGGGGCACTGTGACTATATTGGCTAATGTGGAGGCCCTGTGATTATATAGGCTACTGTGGAGGCCCTGTGACTATATTGGCTAATGTGGGAGCCCTGTGATTATATAGGCTAATGTGGAGGCCCTGTGATTATATAGGCTAATGTGGAGGCCCTGTGATTATATAGGCTACTAGGGGAACATTATAGTTTTTTCTACAAGAGAAGAATTAGCAGAATTAAGTGAGTGAGACAGCACAGAGCTGGTAGCAGTAACATAGCCGCCCGAAAGAAGATTCTGAGTGGGGGGGGGGGGGGGGGGGTCTACAAGAAGACTTCTTATACTGCACCAGATTTATCATCCAACATCAGACACTGTGATACATCTGCTGCAGTCTCCATCACTCTGCTTGTTTCTGGTCCCATATCTATGTAGTAATCTTAGTTCTGGACCTGTATCTATGTAGTAATCTTGGGTCTGGTGCTGTATCTATGTAGTAATCTTGGGTCTGGGGCTGTATCTATGTAGTAATCTTGGGTCTGGTGCTGTATCTATGTAGTAATCTTGGGTCTGGGGCTGTATCTATGCAGTTATATTGGTTCTTGTGATTTATCTATGCAGTGATCTTGGTTCTGGTCCTGTATGTAATGAGCCTGGTTCTATACCTGTATCTTTGTAGTAATCTTGGTTCTAGACCTGTTACTATCAAGTAATATTGGTACTGGTCCTGTCTCTATGAAGTTATCTAGGTTCTGTTCCTGTATCTATGTAGTAATCTTGGGTCTGGTGCTGTATCTATGTCGTAATCTTGGTGTTGTTTCTGTGTAGTTACCTGGGTTTTGGCCCTGTATCTATGTATTAAACTTGGTGCTGTTCTTACGTAATTATCTTGGTTCTGGTCCTGTATCTATATAGTAATCTTGGGTCTGGTGCTGTATCTATATAGTAATCTTGGGTCTGGTGCTGTATCTATGTAGTAATCTTGGGTCTGGTGCTGTATCTATGTAGTAATCTTGCGTCTGGTCCTGTATCTATGTAGTAATCTTTTGTCTGGGGCTGTATCTATGTAGTAATCTTGGGTCTGGTGCTGTATCTATGTATTACTCTTGGTTCTAGGACTGTATCTATGTACTAATCTTAGTTCTAGTTCTTTATCTCTGTAGTATTGTTAGTTCTGGTCCTGTTGCTATCTTGTAATCTCGGTTGTGGTCCTCTTACTATGTAGAAATATTGGCCCTAGTCATGTATCTTTTTATTAATCTTGGTTCTAGGACTGTATCTATGTAATAATCTTGGTCCTGAACCTGTATCTATACAGTAACCTGTATGTAGTTATATTGGTTCTGGTCCTTTATCTATGTAGTAATCTTGGTTCTTGTCTTGTATCTTTACAGTAATCTTGGTACTGGTCCTGTCTCTATGTAGTCATCTTTGTTCTAGTACTGTATCTATGTAATAATCTTGGTTCTGGTCCTGTATTTATGTAGTGATATTGGTTTTAGTCTTGAATCTATGTAATAATCCTTGTTCTGGTCCCATATCTATGAATCCATATTGGTTTTAGTCATGTACCTATGTATTAATCTTGGTTCTAGTCCTGTATATATGTAGCATTATTGGTTCTGGTTCAGTCCCTATATAGTAATCTTGGTTCTAGGACTGTATGTAGCAATCTTGGGTCTGGACCTGTATCTATGTAGCAACCTTGGGTCTGGTGCTGTATCTACGTAGTAATCTTGGGTCTGGTGCTTTATCTATGTAGAAATCTTTGGTCAGGTGCTGTAACCTTGTAGTAATCTTGGGTCTGGTGCTGTATCTATGTAGTTATCTTTGGTCTGGTGCTGTAACCTTGTAGTAATCTTGAGTCTGGTGCTGTATCTATGTAGTAATCTTGGGTCTGGTGCTGTATCTACGTAGTAATCTTGGGTCTGGTGCTGTATCTATGTAGTAATCTTGGGTCTGGTGCTGTATCCTCGTAGTAATCTTTGGTCTGGTGCTGTAACCTTGTAGTAATCTTTGGTCTGGTGCTGTAAACTTGTAGTAATCTTGGGTCTGGGGCTGTATCTACGTAGTAATCTTAGGTCTGGTGCTGTATCTATGTAGTAATCTTGGGTCTGGTGCTGTATCTATGTAGTAATCTTGGGTCTGGTGCTGTATCTACGTAGTAATCTTGGGTCTGGTGCTGTATCTATGTAGTAATCTTGGGTCTGGTGCTGTATCTACGTAGTAATCTTGGGTCTGGTGCTGTATCTATGTAGTAATCTTGGGTCTGGTGCTGTATTTATGTAGTAATCTTGGCTCTGGTGCTGTATCTATGTAGTAATCTTGGGTCTGGTGCTTTATCCTCGTAGTAATCTTGGCTCTGGTGCTGTATCTATGTAGTAATCTTTGGTCTGGTGCTGTAACCTTGTAGTTATCTTTGGTCTGGTGCTGTGTCTATGTAGTAATTTTAGGTCTAGTGCTGTATCTATGTAGTAATCTTGGGTCTGGGGCTGTATCTATGTAGTAATCTTGGGTCTGGTGCTTTATCCTCGTAGTAATCTTGGGTCTGGTGCTGTATCTATGTAGTAATCTTGGGTCTGGTGCTGTATCTATGTAGTAATCTTGGGTCTGGTGCTTTATCCTCGTAGTAATCTTGAGTCTGGTGCTGTATCTATGTAGTAATCTTGGCTCTGGTGCTGTATCTATGTAGTAATCTTGGCTCTGGTGCTGTATCTATGTAGTAATCTTGGGTCTGGTGCTGTATCTATGTAGTAATCTTGGGTCTGGTGCTGTATCTATGTAGTAATCTTGGGTCTGGTGCTGTATCTATGTAGTAATCTTGGGTCTGGTGCTGTATCTATGTAGTAATCTTGGATTTGGTGCTGTATCTATGTAGTAATCTTGGGTCTGGTGCTGTATCTATGTAGTAATCTTGGCTCTGGTGCTGTATCTATGTAGTAATCTTGGGTCTGGTGCTGTATCTATGTAGTTATCTTGGGTCTGGTGCTGTATCTATGTAGTAATCTTAGGTCTGGTGCTGTATCTATGTAGTAATCTTGGCTCTGGTGCTGTATCTATGTAGTAATCTTGGGTCTGGTGCTGTATCTATGTAGTAATCTTAGGTCTGGTGCTGTATCTATGTAGTAATCTGTGGTCTAGTGCTGTATCTATGTAGTAATCTTAGGTCTGGTGCTGTATCTATGTAGTAATCTTGGGTCTGGTGCTGTATCTATGTAGTAATCTTAGGTCTGGGGCTGTATCTATGTAGTAATCTTGGGTCTGGTGCTGTATCTATGTAGTAATCTTGGCTCTGGTGCTGTATCTATGTAGTAATCTTGGGTCTGGTGCTGCAGCACCGGACACGAGTTTAGAGGCACAAAAATACAACAAAGCGCAAAATGAGGAGAAAAAATGGATGAATCTCCCCCGGATGGCGACTGTGTAAATCCACCAATCAGTGACATTGTAAGGAGTGACATGGGCTGACAAGCTCAGCTCTGCTGCTCCATGAATGCAGGAATATGACGCAGCAGGGGATGCGTGTCCTGGAGGCGGCCGTGTATCTAAGCCGGAGGATTCCCCGCACCAACGCAGCCACCGAGGTGTAAAAATAGAAATCGTGTCAGCAGTTGTCATGGTAACTCCCAGGATCCGGCCTCCGTATCACGACCGCAGGGTCAGGGAATCTCCTGCGGGAGGAATTAACCCCAGAAATCCGGGACAATATTGGGCCACATTTATTAAAGCAAGTGCAGTCACTAATGTGCAGGGTCTGAAAGTCCAGGCACCCAGTCTCCAATATCTGACACCCGGTCTCCATTATCTGGCACCTGGTCTCCATTATCTGGCACCCGGTCTCAATTATCTGGCACCCGTCCTCCATTATCTGACACACGGTCTCCATTATCTGACACACGGTCTACAATATCTGGCACCCGGTCTCCATTATCTGACACACGGTCTACAATATCTGGCACCCAGTCTCCATTATCTGGCACCCGGTCTCCATTATCTGGCACCCGGTCTCAATTATCTGACACATGGTCTCCATTATCTGACACCCGGTCTCCATTATCTGACACCCGGTCTCCATTATCTGGCACCCGGTCTCCATTATCTGACACCCGGTCTCCATTATCTGACACCCGGTCTCCATTATCTGGCACCCAGTCTCCATTATCTGACACCCGGTCTCCATTATCTGACACCCGGTCTCCATTATCTGGCACCCGGTCTCCATTATCTGACACCCGGTCTCCATTATCTGGCACCCGGTCTCCATTATCTGGCACCTGGTCTCCATTATCTGACACCCGGTCTCCATTATCTAGAACCAGCACCCGGTCTCCATTATCTGGCACCCGGTCTCCAGTATCTGGCACCCGGTCTCCAATATCTGGCACCCGGTCTCCATTATCTGGCACCCGGTCTCCATTATCTGACACACGGTCTCCATTATCTGGCACCCAGTCTCCATTATCTGACACCCGGTCTCCATTATCTGGCACCCGGTCTCCATTATCTGACACCCGGTCTCCATTATCTGACACCCGGTCTCCAATATCTGGCACCCGGTCTCCATTTTCTGACACCCGGTCTCCATTATCTGGCACCCGGTCTCCAATATCTGGCACCCGGTGTCCATTATCTGGCACCCGGTCTCCATTATCTGGCACCCGGTCTCCATTATCTGACACCCGGTCTCCATTATCTGGCACCCGGTCTCCATTATCTGGAACCAGCAGCCGGTCTCCAATATCTGGCACCCGGTCTCCATTATCTGACACCCGGTCTCCATTATCTAACACCCGGTCTCCATTATCTGGCACCCGTTCTCCATTATCTGACACCCGGTCTCCATTATCTGGCACCCGGTCTACAGTATCTGGCACCCGGACTCCATTATCTGGCACCCGGTCTCCATTATCTGACACCCGGTCTCCATTATCTGGAACCAGCAGCCGGTCTCCATTATCTGACACCCGGTCTCCAATATCTGACACCCGGTCTCCATTAGCTGGCACCCGGTCTCCATTATCTGGCACCCGGTCTCCATTATCTGACACCCGGTCTCCATTATCTGACACCCGGTCTCCATTATCTGGAACCAGCACCCGGTCTCCATTATCTGACACCCGGTCTCCATTATCTGGCACCTGGTCTCCATTATCTGACACCCGGTCTCCATTATCTGACACCCGGTCCCCATAATCTGGCACTTAGTCTCCATTATCTGACACCCGGTCTCCATTATCTGGCACCCAGTCTCCATTATCTGGCACCCGGTCTCCATTATCTGACACCCGGTCTCCATTATCTAGAACCAGCAGCCGGTCTCCATTATCTGGCACCCAGTCTCCATTATCTGGCACCCGGTCTCCATTATCTGACACCCGGTCTCCATTATCTGACACCGGTCTCCATTATCTGACACCCGGTCTCCAATATCTGGCACCCGGTCTCCATTATCTGGCACCCGGTCTCCAATATCTGGCACCCGGTCTCCATTATCTGACACCCGGTCTCCATTATCTGACACCCGGTCTCCATTATCTGGCACCCGGTCTCCATTATCTGACACCCGGTCTCCATTATCTGACACCCGGTCTCCATTATCTGGCACCCGGTCTCCATTATCTGGCACCCGGTCTCCATTATCTGGCAACCGGTCTCAATTATCTGACACCCGGTCTCCATTATCTGGCACCGGTCTCCATGATCTGACACCCGGTCTCCATTATCTGACACCCGGTCTCCAATATCTGGCACCCGGTCTCCATTATCTGACACCCGGTCTCCATTATCTGACACCCGGTCTCCATTATCTGACACCCGGTCTCCATTATCTGGCGCCCGGTCTCCATTATCTGGAACCAGCAGCCGATCTCCAATATCTGGCACCCGGTCTCCATTATCTGACACCCGGTCTCCATTATCTGGCACCCGGTCTCCATTATCTGACACCCGGGCTCCAATATCTGGCACCCGATCTCCATTATCTGGCACCCGGTCTCCATTATCTGGCACCCGTTCTCCATTATCTGACACTTGGTCTCCATTATCTGACACCCGGTCTCCAATATCTGGCACCCGATCTCCATTATCTGGCACCCGGTCTCCATTATCTGGCACCCGGTCTCCAATATCTGGCACCCGGTCTCCATTATCTTACACCCGGTCTCCATTATCTGGCACCCGGTCTCCATTATCTGGAACGAGCAGCCGGTCTCCATTATCTGACACCCAGTCTCCATTATCTGGCACCCGGTCTCCATTATCTGACACCCAGTCTCCATTATCTGGCACCCGGTCTCCATTTTCTGACACCCGGTCTCCATTATCTGGCACCCGGTCTCCATTATGTGGAACCAGCAGCCGATCTCCAATATCTGGCACCCGGTCTCCATTATCTGACACCCGGTCTCCATTATCTGGCACCCGGTCTCCATTATCTGACACCCGGGCTTTAATATCTGGCACCCGATCTCCATTATCTGGCACCCGGTCTCCATTATCTGGCACCCGTTCTCCATTATCTGACACTTGGTCTCCATTATCTGACACCCGGTCTCCAATATCTGGCACCCGATCTCCATTATCTGGCACCCGGTCTCCAATATCTGGCACCCGGTCTCCATTATCTGACACCCGGTCTCCATTATCTGACACCCGGTCTCCATTATCTGGCACCGGGTCTCCATTATCTGGAACCAGCAGCCGATCTCCAATATCTGGCACCCGGTCTCCATTATCTGACACCCGGTCTCCATTATCTGACACCCGGTCTCCATTATCTGGCACCCGGTCTCCATTATCTGACACCCGGTCTCCATTATCTGGCAACTGGTCTCCATTATCTTGTACCCAGTCTCCATTATCTGGCACCCGGTCTCCAGTATCTTGCACCCGGTCTCCATTATCTGGCACCCGGTCTCCATTATCTGACACCCGGTGTCCATTATCTGGCACACGGTCTCCATTATCTGACACCCGGTCTCCAATATCTTGCACCCGGTCTCCATTATCTGGCACCCGGTCTCCATTATCTGGCACCCGGTCTCCATTATCTGGCACCCGGTCTCCATTATCTGACACCCGGTCTCCAATTTCTGGCACCCGGTCTCCATTATCTGGCACCCGGTCTCCATTATCTGGCACCCGGTCTCCATTATCTGGCACCCGGTCTCCATTATCTGGCAAACGCTCTCCATTATCTGGCAAACGCTCTCCTTTATCTGACACCCGGTCTCCATTATCTGACACCCGGTCTCCATTATCTGGAACCAGCAGCCAGTCTCCATTATCTGGCAACCGGTCTCCATTATCTGACACCCAGTCTCCAATATCTGGCACCCGGTCTCCATTATCTGGTACCCGGTCTCCATTATCTGACACCCGGTCTCCAATATCTGGCACCCGGTCTCCAGTATCTGACAGCCGGTCTCCATTATCTGACACCCAGTCTCCATTATCTGGCACCCGGTCTCCATTATCTGGCACCCGGTCTTCATTATCTGGAACCAGCAGCCGGTCTCCATTATCTGACACCCAGTCTCCAGTCTCCATTATCTGGCACTCGGTCTCCATTATCTGACACCCAGTCTCCATTATCTGGCACCCGGTCTCCATTATCTGGCACCCGGTCTCCATTATCTGACACCCAGTCTCCATTATCTGACACCCGGTCTCCATTATCTGGCACCCGGTCTCCATTATCTGACACCCGGTCTCCAATACCTGGCACCCAGTCTCCATTATCTGGCACCCGGTCTCCATTATCTGACACCCGGTCTCCATTATCTGACACCCGGTCTCCATTATCTGGCACCCGTTCTTCATTATCTGACACCCGTTCTCCATTATCTGACACCCGTTCTCCATTATCTGGCAACTGGTCTCCATTATCTTGTACCCAGTCTCCATTATCTGACACCCGTTCTCCATTATCTGACACCCGTTCTCCAGTATCTGGCACCCGGTCTCCATTATCTGGCACCCGGTCTCCATTATCTGGCACCCTGTCTCCATAATCTGGCACCCGGTCTCCATTATCTGGCAAACGCTCTCCATTATCTGGCACCCGGTCTCCATTATCAGGCACCCGGTCCCCATTATCTGACACCCGGTCTCCATTATCTGGCACCCAGTCTCCATTATCTGACACCCGGTCTCCATTATCTGGCACCCTGTCTCCATTATCTGACACCCGGTCTCCATTATCTGGCACCCTGTCTCCATTATCTGGCACCCGGACTCCATTATCTGACACCCGGTCTCCATTATCTGACACCCGGTCTCCATTATCTGGCACCCGGTCTCCATTATCTGGCAAACGCTCTCCATTATCTGACACCCGGTCTGCATTATCAGGCACCCGGTCCCCATTATCTGACACCCGGTCTCCATTATCTGGCACCCAGTCTCCATTATCTGGCACCCGGACTCCATTATCTGACACCCGGTCTCCATTATCTGGCACCCGGTCTCCATTATCTGGCACCCGGTCTCCATTATCTGGCAAACGCTCTCCATTATCTGACACCCGGTCTGCATTATCAGGCACCCGGTCCCCATTATCTGACACCCGGTCTCCATTATCTGGCACCCAGTCTCCATTATCTGACACCCGGTCTCCATTATCTGGCACCCTGTCTCCATTATCTGACACCCGGTCTCCATTATCTGGCACCCTGTCTCCATTATCTGGCACCCGGACTCCATTATCTGACACCCGGTCTCCATTATCTGGCACCCGGTCTCCATTATCTGACACCCGGTCTCCATTATCTGGCACCCTGTCTCCATTATCTGGCACCCGGTCTCCATTATCTGGCACCCGGTCTCCATTATCTGGCAAACGCTCTCCATTATCTGACACCCGGTCTGCATTATCTGGCACCCGGTCTCCATTATCTGACACCCGGTCTCCATTATCTGGCACCCTGTCTCCATTATCTGGCACCCGGTCTCCATTATCTGGCACCCGGTCTCCATTATCTGGCAAACGTTTTCCATTATCTGACACCCGGTCTGCATTATCTTGCACCCGGTCTCCATTATCTGACACCCGGTCTCCATTATCTGGCACCCAGTCTCCATTATCTGACACCCGGTCTCCATTATCTGGCACCCTGTCTCCATTATCTGACACCCGGTCTCGTCTCCATTATCTGGCACCCGGTCTCCATTATCTGACACCCGGTCTCCATTATCTGGCACCCGGTCTCCATTATCTGACACCCGGTCTCCATTATCTGGCACCCTGTCTCCATTATCTGGCACCCGGTCTCCATTATCTGGCACCCGGTCTCCATTATCTGGCAAACGCTCTCCATTATCTGACACCCGGTCTCCATTATCTGGCACCCGGTCTCCATTATCTGGCACCCGGTCTCCATTATCTGGCAAACGCTCTCCATTATCTGACACCCGGTCTCCATTATCTGACACCCGGTCTCCATTATCTGGCAAACGCTCTCCATTATCTGACACCCGGTCTCCATTATCTGACACCCAGTTTCCATTATCTGACACCCGGTCTTCATAATCTGGCACCTGGTCTCCATTATCTGACACCCGGTCTCCATTATCTGACACCCGGCCTCTATTATCTGGCACCTGGTCTCCATTATCTGACACCCGGTCTCCATTATCTGACAACCGGTCTCCATTATCTGACAACCGGTCTCCATTATCTGACACCCGGCCTCTATTATCTGGCACCTGGTCTCCATTATCTGACACCCAGTCTCCATTATCTTACACCCGGTCTCCATTATCTGACACCCGGTCTCCATTATCTGGCACCCGGCCTCCATTATCTGGCACCTGGTCTCCATTATCTGACACCCGGTCTCCATTATCTGACACCCGGTCTCCATTATCTGGCACCTAGTCTCCATTATCTGACACCCGGTCTCCATTATCTAGAACCAGCAGCCGGTCTCCATTATCTGGCACCCAGTCTCCATTATCTGGCACCCAGTCTCCATTATCTGACACACGGTCTCCATTATCTTGCACCCAGTCTCCATTATCAGACACCCGGTCTCCATCAACTGGCACCCGGTCTCCATTATCTGACACCCGGTCTCCATTATCTGACACCCGGTCTCCATTATCTGACACTCGGTCTCCATTATCTGGCACCCAGTCTCCATTATCTTGCACCCGGTCTCCATTATCCGGCACCCAGTCTCCATTATCTGACACCCGGTCTCCATTATCTAGAACCAGCAGCCGGTCTCCATTATCTGGCACCCGGTCTCCATTATCCTACACTCGGTCTCCATTATCTGGCACCCGGTCTCCATTATCTGGCACCTGGTCTCCATTATCTGACACCCGGTCTCCATTATCTAGAACCAGCAGCCGGTCTCCATTATCTGGCACCCGGTCTCCATTATCTGGCACCCAGTCTCCATTATCTGACACCCGGTATCCATTATCTGGCACCCGGTCTCCATTATCTGGCACCCGGTCTCCATTATCTGACAGCCGGTCTCCATCAACTGGCACCCGGTCTCCATTATCTGACACCCGGTATCCATTATTTGACACCCGGTCTCCATTATCTGGCACCCGGTCTCCATTATCTGACACCCGGTCTCCATTATCTGGCACCCGTTCTCCATTACCTGACACCCGGTCTCCATTATCTGATACCCGTTCTCCATTATCTGGCAACTGGTCTCCATTATCTTGTACCCGTTCTCCATTATCTGGCACCCGGTCTCCATTATCTGGCACCCGGTCTCCATTATCTGGCACCCGTTCTCGATTATCTGACACCCGGTCTCCATTATCTGACACCCGTTCTCCATTATCTGGCACCTGGTCTCCATTATCTGGCACCTGGTCTCCATTATCTGGTACCCGGTCTCCATTATCTGGCACCCGGTCTCCAATATCTGACACCCGGTCTCCATTATCTGACACCCGGTCTCCATTATTTGGCACCTGGTCTCCATTATCTGACACCTGGTCTCCATTATCTGGCACCCGGTCTCCATTATCTGGCACCTGGTCTCCATTATCTGGTACCCGGTCTCCATTATCTGGCACCCGGTCTCCATTATCTGGCACCCTGTCTCCATTATCTGGCACCCAGTCATTATTATCTGGCACCCGGTCTCCATTATCTGGCACCTGGTCTCCATTATCTGGTACCCGGTCTCCATTATCTGGCACCCGGTCTCCATTATCTGGCACCCTGTCTCCATTATCTGACACCCCGTCTCCATTATCTGACACCCGGTCTCCATTACCTGGCACCGGTCTCAATTATCTGACACCCGGTCTCCATTATCTGGCACCGGTCTCCATGATCTGACACCCGGTCATTATTATCTGGCACCCGGTCTCTGTTATCTGACACTGGCATCCAGTCTCCATTATTTGGTATCGGCAGCAGGTCTCCATTATCTGGGACCTGGTCTCCATTTTCTGGCACCTGGTCTCCATTATCTAGCACTCGATCTCCACTATGTGGCACCCAGTCACCCATAAACTGGCACTGGCAGCATTCTCCATTATCTGGAGTTTCCCTCCCTCTATAGGAAGCTGCTCCCCTCCCTCTATAGGAAGCTGCTCCCCTCCCTCTATAGGAAGCTGCTCCCCCTCCCTCTATAGGAAGCTGCTCCCCCCTCCCTCTATAGGAAGCTGCTCCCCTCCCTCTATAGGAAGCTGCTCCCCTCCCTCTATAGGAAGCTGCTCCCCTCCCTCTATAGGAAGCTGCTCCCCTCCCTCTATAGGAAACTGCTCCCCCTCCCTCTATAGGAAGCTGCTCCCCCTCCCTCTATAGGAAGCTGCTCCCCCCTCCCTCTATAGGAAACTGCTCCCCCCTCCCTCTATAGGAAGCTGCTCCCCTCCCTCTATAGGAAACTGCTCCCCTCCCTCTATAGGAAGCTGCTCCCCTCCCTCTATAGGAAACTGCTCCCCCTCCCTCTATAGGAAGCTGCTCCCCCTCCCTCTATAGGAAACTGCTCCCCTCCCTCTATAGGAAGCTGCTCCCCCTCCCTCTATAGGAAGCTGCTCCCTCCTCCCTCTATAGGAAGCTGCTCCCCCTCCCTCTATAGGAAGCTGCTCCCCCTCCCTCTATAGGAAGCTGCTCCCCCTCCCTCTATAGGAAGCTGCTCCCCCTCCCTCTATAGGAAGCTGCTCCCCCCTCCCTCTATAGGAAGCTGCTCCCCCTCCCTCTATAGGAAGCTGCTCCCCCTCCCTCTATAGGAAGCTGCTCCCCCTCCCTCTATAGGAAGCTGCTCCCCCCTCCCTCTATAGGAAGCTGCTCCCCTCCCTCTATAGGAAACTGCTCCCCCCTCCCTCTATAGGAAGCTGCTCCCCTCCCTCTATAGGAAACTGCTCCCCTCCCTCTATAGGAAGCTGCTCCCCTCCCTCTATAGGAAACTGCTCCCCCTCCCTCTATAGGAAGCTGCTCCCCCTCCCTCTATAGGAAACTGCTCCCCTCCCTCTATAGGAAGCTGCTCCCCCTCCCTCTATAGGAAGCTGCTCCCTCCTCCCTCTATAAGAAGCCGCTCCCCCTCCCTCTATAGGAAGCTGCTCCCCCTCTCTCTATAGGAAGCTGCTCCCCCCTCCCTCTATAGGAAGCTGCTCCCCCTCCCTCTATAGGAAGCTGCTCCCCCTCCCTCTATAGGAAGCTGCTCCCCCCTCCCTCTATAGGAAGCTGCTCCCCTCCCTCTATAGGAAGCTGCTCCCCCCTCCCTCTATAGGAAGCTGCTCCCTCCTCCCTCTATAGGAAGCTGCTCCCCCTCCCTCTATAGGAAGCTGCTCCCCTCCCTCTATAGGAAACTGCTCCCCTCCCTCTATAGCAGTGGTGGCGAACCTATGGCACAGGTGCCAGAGGTGGCACTCAGAGCCCTTTTTGTGGGCACCCCGCCATCGCCCCAGCACACCAGGCAGAACTCAAAGAATCTTCCTGCAGTTCCAAGCAACTTAAAACATGTTGCTTTCAGTCATATTTTGATACTTACTTCGCTACTTGGGACTGTAGGAAGAGTGAGAATTAGACAGAGGGGAAAAGAGGAGAATGTGTACAGAGGGAAACTGGAAAGAAGCAAAAATGATGAAAATGTTCCATCTAAAATGATTGAAGGTTGTTGAACAGGGAGCAATAAGTTACTGCTTTAATTGTTGGTTGGCACCTCGCGATAAATAAGCAGGGTTTTGGGATGCAGTTTGGGCACTCGGCCGCTAAAAGGTTCGCCATCACTGCTCTATAGGAAGCTGCTCCCCCTCCCTCTATAGGAAGCTGCTCCCCCTCCCTCTATAGGAAGCTGATCCCCCTCCCTCTATAGGAAGCTGATCCCCCTCCCTCTATAGGAAGCTGATCCCCCTCCCTCTATAGGAAGCTGCTCCTCCTACCTCTATAGGAAGCTGCTCCTCCTCCCTCTATAGGAAGCTGCTCCCCCTCCCTCTATAGGAAGCTGCTCCCCCTCCCTCTATAGGAAGCTGCTCCCCCTCCCTCTATAGGAAGCTGCTCCCCCCTCCGTCTATAGGTAACTGCTCCCCTCCCTCTATAGGAAGCTGCTCCCCCTCCCTCTATAGGAAGCTGCTCCCCCTCCCTCTATAGGAAGCTGCTCCCCCTCCCTCTATAGGAAGCTGCTCCCCCTCCCTCTATAGGAAGCTGATCCCCCTCCCTCTATAGGAAGCTGCTCCTCCTACCTCTATAGGAAGCTGCTCCTCCTCCCTCTATAGGAAGCTGCTCCCCCTCCCTCTATAGGAAGCTGCTCCCCCTCCCTCTATAGGAAGCTGCTCCCTCCTCCCTCTATAGGAAACTTCTCACCTCCCTCTATAGGAAACTGCTCCCCTCCCTCAAAAGGAAGCTGCTCCCCCCTCCCTCACTAAGAAGCTGCTCCCCTCCCTCTATAGGAAGCTACTCCTCCTCCCTCTATTGGAAGCTGCTCCCCCCTCCGTCTATAGGAAACTGCTCCCCTCCCTCTATAGGAAGCTGCTCCCCCTCCCTCTATAGGAAGCTGCTCCCTCCTCCCTCTATAGGAAACTGCTCACCTCCCTCTATAGGAAGCTGCTCCCCCCTCCCTCAAAAGGAAGCTGCTCCCCCCTCCCTCACTAAGAAGCTGCTCCCCTCCCTCTATAGGAAGCTACTCCTCCTCCCTCTATTGGAAGCTGCTCCCCCCTCCGTCTATAGGAAACTGCTCCCCTCCCTCTATAGGAAGCTGCTCCCCCTCCCTCTATAGGAAACTGCTCCCCTCCCTCTATAGGAAGCTGCTCCCTCTCCCTCTATAGGAAGCTGCTCCCTCCTCCCTCTATAGGAAACTGCTCACCTCCCTCTATAGGAAACTGCTCCCCTCCCTCTATAGGAAGCTGCTCCCCCCTCCCTCACTAAGAAGCTGCTCCCCTCTCTCTATAGGAAGCTACTCCTCCTCCCTCTATAGGAAGCTGCTCCCTCCTCCCTCTATAGGAAACTGCTCACCTCCCTCTATAGGAAGCTGCTCCCCCCTCCCTCACTAAGAAGCTGCTCACCTCCCTCTATAGGAAGCTGCTCCCCTCCCTCTATAGGAGGCTGTTCCCCCCTCCCTCTATAGGAAGCTGCTCCCCCTCCCTCTATAGGAAGCTGCTCCCCCTCCTTCTATAGGAAGCTGCTCCCCCTCCCTCTATAGGAAGCTGCTCCTCCTCCCTCTATAGGAAGCTGCTCCCCCTCCCTCTATAGGAAGCTGCTCCCCCCTCCCTCTATAGGAAGCTGCTCCCCTCCCTCTATAGGAAGCTGCTCCCTCCTCCCTCTATAGGAAGCTGCTCCCCCCTCCCTCTATAGGAAGCTGCTCCCCCTCCCTCTATAGGAAGCTGCTCCCTCCTCCCTGTATAGGAAGCTGCTCCCCTCCCTCTATAGGAAGCTGCTCCCCTTCCCTCTATAGGAAGCTGCTCCCTCCTCCTTCTATAAGAAGCTGCTCCCTCCTCCCTCTATAGGAAGCTGCTCCCCCTCCCTCTATAGGAAGCTGCTCCCCCTCCCTCTATAGGAAGCTGCTCCCTCCTCCCTCTATAGGAAGCTGCTCCCCCCTCCCTCTATAGGAAGCTGCTCCCCCTCCCTCTATAGGAAGCTGCTCCCTCCTCTCTCTATAGGAAGCTGCTCCCCTCCCTCTATAGGAAGCTGCTCCCCTCCCTCTATAGGAAGCTGCTCCCCCTCCCTCTATAGGAAGCTGCTCCCCCCTCCCTCTATAGGAAGCTGCTCCCCTCCCTCTATAGGAAACTGCTCCCCTCCCTCTATAGGAAGCTGCTCCCTCTCCCTCTATAGGAAGCTGCTCCCTCCTCCCTCTATAGGAAACTTCTCACCTCCCTCTATAGGAAACTGCTCCCCCTCCCTCTATAGGAAGCTGCTCCCCCCTCCCTCACTAAGAAGCTGCTCCCCTCCCTCTATAGGAAGCTTCTCCCCTCCCTCTATAGGAAACTGCTCCCCTCCCTCTATAGGAAACTGCTCCCCTCCCTCTATAGGAAGCTGCTCCCCCCTCCCTCACTAAGAAGCTGCTCCCCTCCCTCTATAGGAAACTGCTCCCCTCCCTCTATAGGAAGCTGCTCCCTCCTCCCTCTATAGGAAGCTGCACCCCCCTCCCTCTATTGGAAGCTGCTTTTCCCCCTTCCTCTATAGTGAGCTTCTCCCCCTCCCTCTATAGGAAGCTGCTCCCCTCCCTCTATAGGAAGCTGCTCCCCCCTCCCTCTATAGGAAGCTGCTCCCCCCTCCCTCTATAGGAAGCTGCTCCCCTCCCTCTATAGGAAACTGCTCCCCCTCCCTCTATAGGAAGCTGCTCCCCCTCCCTCTATAGGAAGCTGCTCCCCTCCCTCTATAGGAAACTGCTCCCCTCCCTCTATAGGAAGCTGCTCCCTCCTCCCTCTATAGGAAGTTGCTCTCCCCTCCCTCTATAGGAAGCTGCTCCCCCCTCCCTCTATAGGAAGCTGCTCCCCCCTCCCTCTATAGGAAGCTGCTCCCCCCTCCCTCTATAGGGAGCTGCTCCCCCTCCCTCTATAGGAAGCTGCTCCCCCCTCCCTCTATAGGAAGCTGCTCTCCCCTCCCTCTATAGGAAGCTGCTCCCCCCTCCCTCTATAGGAAGCTGCTCCCCGTCCCTCTATAGGAAGCTGCTCCCCCTCTCTCTATAGGAAGCTGCTCCCCTCCCTCTATAGGAAGCTGCTCCCCCCTCCCTCTATAGGATGCTGCTCCCCCTCCCTCTATAGGAAGCTGCTCCCCCTCCCTCTATAGGAAGCAGCTCCCCCCTCCCTCTATAGGAAGCTGCTCCCCCTCCCTCTATAGGAAGCTGCTCCCCCCTCCCTCTATAGGAAGCTGCTCCCCCCTCCCTCTATAGGAAGCTGCTTCCCCTCCCTCTATAGGAAGCTGCTCCCCCTCCCTCTACAGGAAGCTGCTCCCCTCCCTCTATAGGAAGCTGCTCCCCTCCCTCTATAGGAAGCTGCTCCCCCCTCCCTCTATAGGAAGCTGCTCCCTCTCCCTCTATAGGAAGCTGCTCCCTCCTCCCTCTATAGGAAACTGCTCACCTCCCTCTATAGGAAGCTGCTCCCCCCTCCCTCTATAGGAAGATGCTCCCCTCCCTCTATAGGAAGCTGCTCCCCTCCCTCTATAGGAAGCTGCTCCCCTCCCTCTATAGGAAGCTGCTCCCCTCCCTCTATAGGAAGCTGCTCCCCCCTCCCTCTATAGGAAGCTGCTCCCTCTCCCTCTATAGGAAGCTGCTCCCTCCTCCCTCTATAGGAAACTGCTCACCTCCCTCTATAGGAAGCTGCTCCCCCCTCCCTCTATAGGAAGATGCTCCCCTCCCTCTATAGGAAGCTGCTCCCCCTCCCTCTATAGGAAGCTGCTCCCCTCCCTCTATAGGAAGCTGCTCCCCCTCCCTCTATAGGAAGCTGCTCCCCTCCCTCTATAGGAAGCTGCTCCCCCCTCCCTCTATAGGAAGCTGCTCCCCCCTCCCTCTATAGGAAGCTGCTCCTCCTCCCTCTATAGGAAGCTGCTCCCCCCTCCCTCTATAGGAAGCTGCTCCCCCTCCCTCTATAGGAAGCTGCTCCTCCTCCCTCTATAGGAAGCTGCTCCCTCTCCCTCTATAGAAAGCTGCTCCCTCTCCCTCCATAGGAAGCTGCTCCTCCTCCCTCCATAGGAAGCTGCTCCCCTCCCTCTATAGGAAGCTGCTCCCTCTCCCTCCATAGGAAGCTGCTCCCCCTCCCTCTATAGGAAGCTGCTCCCCCCCCCTCTATAGGAAGCTGCTCCCCCTCCCTCTATATGAAGCTGCTCCCCCATCCCTCTATAGGAAGCTGCTCCCCCCTTCCTCTATAGGAAGCTGCTCCCTCCTCCCTCTATAGGAAGCTGCTCCCCCTCCCTCTATAGGAAGCTGCTCCCCCTCCCTCTATAGGAAGCTGCTCCCCTCCCTCTATAGGAAGCTGCTCCCCTCCCTCTATAGGAAGCTGCTCCCCCCTCCCTCTATAGGAAGCTGCTCCCCCCTCCCTCTATAGGAAGCTGTGATGATGTAATGGACCTCTATGGAGGTCCTATGCTGCGCAGGATTCTGGTCCTGGGAGGTCAGTACAGGTTCGGGTTATGGTTAAGGTTACATGACGTTGTATGTACCATGTGTGAGGCCTGAGACATTGGGGCGGCACCTCCTTCCTCCAGGTGGGTCGGCAGGTACTGGGAGTGAGCGGGTCAGTATCCACTATATGATCATTACTCTTCCAAGGCTCTGATTCATTCCATGCGCCCGGGCTTAATCCTGCGGATCGCTATAGGTCTAATGCCAGGAACATATGTGCTGACCGTGACACCTGACTGCTTGATGCGTCGTTGTGACCTCCATCCAGTAGGGGGCAGCGGAATGGCTCATCACTGAAGTATTAAACGTGCTCCAAACTTCCTCACAGACATTAAAAAAGCTTCCTCGACGCTCCATCTCCCCCACTGACCAGACAAAACCTGCAGCCAGGGGGCACCAAATTCTGCACCAGGACCAGGCACTAGAGGAGGCGCAGGACTAGCCTGTACGGATATTGGGCCTCATGTGGTTCCCCTGGTCATACCCCTGGGGGTTTAGTGAGGGATCCTCTTACCGGTTCGGCTTCACATATTTGCAGCCCCTGCTGGACAATGTCAGGGGCTGCTACATATTCCCCAGGAGTAGACTGGACTACATATCCCCCAGGAGTAGACTGGACTACATATCCCCCAGGAGTAGACTGGACTACATATCCCCCAGGAGTAGACTGGACTACATATCCCCCAGGAGTAGACTGGACTACATATCCCCAAGGAGTAGACTGGACTACATACACCAGCACCACCTGCTGCTCTGTGCCCCTGCCACCTAGAGGGGGAGCTGTAGAGGAGAGGACTAATTGGCTGAGAGGCGGATTGTGGGTGCAGGTAAAGGAGGAAGATAGAGAGACCTCATGTGCAGCAGAGAAAGAGACGGAGAAGAGGAAGACCTGCACTAAAGAGAGACAGCAGAGGTCCAGAGACAGTCCTAACAGCTCAGCAGAGAAAGAGAGAGACACTGAAAGAGCATGGCAAGGAGGAGAGAGACCTGCACTTAGGAGAGACAAGAGAGATCCAGAGACAGTCCTGACAGCTCAGCAGAGAAAGAGAGAGACACTGAAAGAGCATGGCAAGGAGGAGAGAGACCAGCACTTAGGAGAGACAAGAGAGATCCAGAGACAGTCCTGACAGACCAGCAGAGAGTCTGAGAGCACATGGCGGAGAGGAAAGAGACCTGCACTGAGGATAGACACAGGAGAGGTCCAGAGACAGTCCTGATAGACCAGCAGAGAGACTGAGAGCACATGGCAGAGAGGAGAGAGACCTGCACTGAGGAGAGATAAGAAAGATCCAGAGACAGTCCTGACAGACCAGCAGAGAAAGTGAGAGACTGAAAGAGCATGGCAAGGAGGCGAGACATATGCATGAGGATAGACACAGGAGAGGTCCAGAGACAGTCCTGACAGCTCGGCAGAGAGAGACTGACAGCACATGCCAGAGAGGAGAGAGACCTGCACCGAGGATAGACACAGGAGAGGACCAGAGACAGTCCTGACAGCTCGACAGAGAGAGACTGACAGCACATGGCATGATGGCAGAGAGGAGAGAGACCTGCACTGAGGAGACACAAGAGAGATCCAGAGACAGTCCTGACAGCCCAGCAGAGAGAGACTGACAGCACATGGCAGAGAGGAGAGAGACCTGCACTGAGGAGAGACACAAGAGAGGTCCAGAGACAGTCCTGACAGCTCGACAGAGAGAGACTGACAGCACATAGCAGAGAGGAGAGACCTGCACTGAGGAGAGACACAGGAGAGGTCCAGAGACAGTCCTGATAGACCAGCAGAGAGACTGAGAGCACATGGCGGAGAGGAGAGAGACCTGCACTGAGGATAGACAAGAGAGATCCGGAGACAGTCCTGACAGCCCAGCAGAGAGAGACTGACAGCACATAGCAGAGAGGAGAGAGACCTGCTCTGAGGAGAGACACAGGAGAGGTCCAAAGACAGTCCTGACAGACCAGCAGAGAAAGTGAGAGACTGAAAGAGCATGGCAAGGAGGCGAGAGATCTGCATGAGGATAGACACAGGAGAGGTCCAGAGACAGTCCTGACAGCTCGGCAGAGAGAGACTGACAGCACATGCCAGAGAGGAGAGAGACCTGCACTGAGGAGACACAAGAGAGATCCAGAGACAGTCCTGACAGCCCAGCAGAGAGAGACTGACAGCACATAGCAGAGAGGAGAGACCTGCACTGAGGAGAGACACAAGAGAGGTCAAGAGACAGTCCTGACAGCTCGACAGAGAGAGACTGACAGCACATAGCAGAGAGGAGAGACCTGCACTGAGGAGAGACACAGGAGAGGTCCAGAGACAGTCCTGATAGACCAGCAGAGAGACTGAGAGCACATGGCGGAGAGGAGAGAGACCTGCACTGAGGATAGACAAGAGAGATCCGGAGACAGTCCTGACAGCCCAGCAGAGAGAGACTGACAGCACATAGCAGAGAGGAGAGAGACCTGCTCTGAGGAGAGACACAGGAGAGGTCCAGAGACAGTCCTGACAGACCAGCAGAGAAAGTGAGAGACTGAAAGAGCATGGCAAGGAGGCGAGAGATCTGCATGAGGATAGACACAGGAGAGGACCAGAGACAGTCCTGACAGCTCGGCAGATAGACAGACAGAGTGTTAATTCTGAGTTTGTAGAGAACTGTTGTGCAGAGAGCGCCAGCGTCCATGGCATCACTTTGCTGCAGCATACGTGTATATAACCTTGTGCAGAGCGTATGATGTCATCTGCAGAGTGTGATGTCATGTGTGGTGTATTGTGAATTAACCATTTGTTGCTCACAGTGCCATTAGTGTAAGGGATCTCTTTACAGCACTCCCCCAGCCAGGCCCGGTGCATGCACTCACCCTTGACTACACCAGATTGTATCTGCACTTTATGTCTGTTTGGGGTTTTCCCCGTTTACTCTCCTTACAATAAATCGGCCGAGTTGTTTTCCCATCATCTCTTGTGAGTGTGCGCTCAGCTTAGGCCTGGGTCTCCCAAGTCTCCCTCCTGTGTCCCTAGAGAAGATTTGGGTGGAGGCGCTGAGTCTCATTACTGTGCACCCGCCTGCGGAGGTTGGGCTGAAGGGGGGGGGGGGGGGAGATTCTGGATGCTACGAAAGCAGTGAAATGTGTCCTAGGGGGCGCTGTGCTCAGCCTGGACTCCGGGGTCATCACGTGGACTGGAAGGTTATGGCGACTGAAGTTTATTTCATCAGTGACTACTCAGATTCCTCGTTTTAGCCGATACAGCAGGAAGATATTTGCACCTTCCCCAATTTCTTCTGCATTGGCGGCTTTTGTTGTTTGCTCCATATGTTGGATGTGACCACATAGAAAAAGATAAAATAAGTCTGAAGGACCTATGCATCTCCATGGTAACAGACTGCAAATGACTGTGTAGTCGTGTACTCCTCCTAACGCTACAGGGGGCAGAGGCTTCACATAGACCTGCATGGGGGCTGTATACACACAATGGGGCACATTTACTTACCTGGAGTTCACTGAAAGTGCATTGTCCGCCTATAAAGTTGCTTCCCCGCTCAGGTCGGCCATCTTTTTTGTGGTGCACCTTTTACATAGGTCGTGCACCACAATCCCAGCGCAGACACTTGTTATACCTGCGCAGGAGGTTTTAGCCTAGAACGTGCACAGCGCGACCCTTAGTAAATGAGCCCCGATGTCTTATAATGAGACAGACACAATAGACTCTCCACTCAATTCATTTGTATCAAAGTTGTAGGTTATATCGGAACCCTAAACATGTCGCCCCCCTCCGTCCGCTCACAGGTTTGTGAATATAAAAAATGGACCCCCAGGAGTAGGGAAGAGCGGACCAGGGACCACGATGTCCTGAGCCCCGGCACCTCCATCCCGGGGGTGTCTGACGCATCGCTCTCCACACCGTGAGGTCCCCCCATCTCCACCCTCTGACCTACGCCGGGCACCTCCATCCCGGGGGTGTCTGACGCATCGCTCTCCACACCGTGAGGTCCCCCCATCTCCACCCTCTGACCTACGCCGGGCACCTCCATCCCGGGGGTGTCTGACGCATCGCTCTCCGCACCGTGAGGTCCCCCCATCTCCACCCTCTGACCTACGCCGGGCACCTCCATCCCGGGGGTGTCTGACGCATCGCTCTCCACACCGTGAGGTCCCCCCATCTCCACCCTGTGACCTACGCCGGGCACCTCCATCCCGGGGGTGTCTGACGCATCGCTCTCCGCACCGTGAGGTCCCCCCATCTCCACCCTGTGACCTACGCCGGGCACCTCCATCCCGGGGGTGTCTGACGCATCGCTCTCCGCACCGTGAGGTCCCCCCATCTCCACCCTCTGACCTACGCCGGGCACCTCCATCCCGGGGGTGTCTGACGCATCGCTCTCCACACCGTGAGGTCCCCCCATCTCCACCCTGTGACCTACGCCGGGCACCTCCATCCCGGGGGTGTCTGACGCATCGCTCTCCGCACCGTGAGGTCCCCCCATCTCCACCCTCTGACCTACGCCGGGCACCTCCATCCCGGGGGTGTCTGACGCATCGCTCTCCGCACCGTGAGGTCCCCCCATCTCCACCCTGTGACCTACGCCGGGCACCTCCATCCCGGGGGTGTCTGACGCATCGCTCTCCGCACCGTGAGGTCCCCCCATCTCCACCCTCTGACCTACGCCGGGCACCTCCATCCCGGGGGTGTCTGACGCATCGCTCTCCGCACCGTGAGGTCCCCCCATCTCCACCCTGTGACCTACGCCGGGCACCTCCAGAGGACAGTAACAAATGGGAGAGTGGAGAACATCATGTGAAGTGTGTGGGGGGGGCAGTTTATTTCGCACGCACAGCGTACATTGTAATAGACTGAGGCATCGCAGTGATGAATACAGAGAGACCCCAAAACAGAGCATCGGGAAGAAGTGATGTCCAGGGTCCCGCTGCCCCCAATATTCTCTGCCTCCTCCTGTCACACTAGAGGTCCATACACCAAGTCTATGTGACCCCCCAGCATCACTCGGGGGCACTGGCATCTAGAGGGTCCGCCAGTCTCCGGTGATGTGAGAGGGGTGTGAGGTCCTCTGGAGCAGGAGGCGGTGGTGGTGGAGGTTTTGGAGACTGTGGTGGTCTAGGTAGTGGCGGTGGGCCTCGTAGAGTCTGTATCCGCCGACATTCCTGACAGATTCTGAAGTGGGCACAACCTCCCCGACCAGATGAAGATGGGGGGTCCTCATGGAGCCGCTGGGCACCCGCAGCAGGGGGGGGCTGAGGAGGAGCCGGGTGGTGCTGGTGGGTCTGGTATAGGCGTCCATTGCACAGACGTGTCTCTCTGGTAGCTCGAGGGGGTCGGCTGAGGGACAGTAGAGTCCTCCCATGCAGGTGACGAGGAGGCCGGCGCCGATGACGGGAACGAGAGGTCTTCTTACAGGACACGGCGCTGCGGAGCTCACTCAACATCTCCTGGCAAACCGAAATCTGATGAGGAAGAACAAACATGAACAAAGGAGAAAAAACTAAACAAAAAATCCCCAAAATAAAAGGATTATAGAGCAGAAGCCGGAATGTGGGATGAGGAGAGCACAAACAGGAGCAGCAGGGGAGCAGAGAGTGGGCGAAGAGCAGCGCACCGACCCCCGAGGACTGCAACAACTAGACCAAAAACACAAGCCGCCCGAGGATGTGGCCCCCAGGGGGAGGGGCTACAGTGCATATAGACAAACATACACAAGAAACATAACAATGGGACCCCGAGGATGTGGCCCCCAGGGGGAGGGGCTACAGTGCATTAAGACAAACATACACAAGACACATAACAATGGGCCCCCGAGGATGTGGCCCCCAGGGGGAGGGGCTACAGTGCATATAGACAAACATACACAAGAAACATAACAATGGGGACCTGAGGATGTGGCCCCCAGGGGGAGGGGCTACAGTGCATATAGACAAACATACACGAGCCGCATAACAATGGGACCCCGAGGATGTGGCCCCCAGGGGGAGGGGCTACAGTGCATATAGACAAACATACACGAGCCGCATAACAATGGGCCCCCGAGGATGTGGCCCCCAGGGGGAGGGGCTACAGTGCATTTAGACAAACATACACAAGAAACATAACAATGGGCCCCCGAGGATGTGGCCCCCAGGGGGAGGGGCTACAGTGCATATAGACAAACATACACAAGCCTCATAACAATGGGCCCCCGAGGATGTGGCCCCCAGGGGGAGGGGCTACAGTGCATATAGACAAACATACACAAGAAACATAACAATGGGACCCCGAGGATGTGGCCCCCAGGGGGAGGGGCTACAGTGCATATAGACAAACATACACGAGCCGCATAACAATGGGCCCCCGAGGATGTGGCCCCCAGGGGGAGGGGCTACAGTGCATATAGACAAACATACACAAGAAACATAACAATGGGCCCCCGAGGATGTGGCCCCCAGGGGGAGGGGCTACAGTGCATATAGACAAACATACACGAGCCGCATAACAATGGGACCCCGAGGATGTGGCCCCCAGGGGGAGGGGCTACAGTGCATATAGACAAACATACACAAGAAACATAACAATGGGGACCCCGAGGATGTGGCCCCCAGGGGAAGGGGCTACAGTGCATATAGACAAACATACACAAGCCTCATAACAATGGGCCCCCGAGGATGTGGCCCCCAGGGGGAGGGGCTACAGTGCATATAGACAAACATACACGAGCCGCATAACAATGGGCCCCCGAGGATGTGGCCCCCAGGGGGAGGGGCTACAGTGCATATAGACAAACATACACAAGAAACATAACAATGGGCCCCCGAGGATGTGGCCCCCAGGGGGAGGGGCTACAGTGCATATAGACAAACATACACGAGCCGCATAACAATGGGACCCCGAGGATGTGGCCCCCAGGGGGAGGGGCTACAGTGCATATAGACAAACATACACAAGAAACATAACAATGGGGACCCCGAGGATGTGGCCCCCAGGGGGAGGGGCTACAGTGCATATAGACAAACATACACAAGCCTCATAACAATGGGCCCCCGAGGATGTGGCCCCCAGGGGGAGGGGCTACAGTGCATATAGACAAACATACACGAGCCGCATAACAATGGGCCCCCGAGGATGTGGCCCCCAGGGGGAGGGGCTACAGTGCATATAGACAAACATACACAAGAAACATAACAATGGGCCCCCGAGGATGTGGCCCCCAGGGGGAGGGGCTACAGTGCATATAGACAAACATACACAAGAAACATAACAATGGGCCCCCGAGGATGTGGCCCCCAGGGGGAGGGGCTACAGTGCATATAGACAAACATACACGAGCCGCATAACAATGGGCCCCCGAGGATGTGGCCCCCAGGGGGAGGGGCTACAGTGCATATAGACAAACATACACAAGAAACATAACAATGGGCCCCCGAGGATGTGGCCCCCAGGGGGAGGGGCTACAGTGCATATAGACAAACATACACGAGCCGCATAACAATGGGCCCCCGAGGATGTGGCCCCCAGGGGGAGGGGCTACAGTGCATATAGACAAACATACACAAGAAACATAACAATGGGCCCCCGAGCATGTGGCCCCCAGGGGGAGGGGCTACAGTGCATATAGACAAACATACACAAGAAACATAACAATGGGGACCCCGAGGATGTGGCCCCCAGGGGGAGGGGCTACAGTGCATATAGACAAACATACACAAGCCTCATAACAATGGGCCCCCGAGGATGTGGCCTCCTGGGGGAGGGGCTACAGTGCATATAGACAAACATACACGAGCCACATAACAATGGGACCCCGAGGATGTGGCCCCCAGGGGGAGGGGCTACAGTGCATATAGACAAACATACACTAGACATGGTGCCACCACATTGTCCTCACCTCTTCATTGTCCACCGAACGTCTCGTTGACCAGACAAACTCCATGATGGCCACAAACACAGCAATGATGAGGCCACAGATGAGGACCACGAAGATGCCGCCAATGTTCTCCATGCCCAGTCCTGCAAGAAGAGACATGGTCAGAGGAACCTCATGAAGTCTGCAGAGGTCAGGGGGCAACGAAACCTCAAGCTGCTCCTCCAGTCCCTTCAGCTGTCACAGTCATGCACATCCATGGCAGACTATGATTCTCCATCACCAACCAGGCAGCGGGTTCCACGGGGCCGCATGATGAGTGACTATATCTCCTTGGACAGAGTGGACATTAAGGACGTATCTCAGTGGACATTGTATGGAAACCCAAATACTAACATCTACTGAAAAGAACATGACATAATGGGACCTCAGATCCAGAATTCAGCTCTTGGCCATGGCTGAGGTCCCGCTGTGTAGATGGGACCTAGGAATCCCAATGTCTGCCCCTCGCCCCATGCAGTGTACCCAGCAATGTGTGTTCTTACCATGTAACCTCCTGCATATTGGGGCTCATTTACTAAGGGCCCCGGGGACCGCACTTTTGTCGGACATCACGAAGATTTCCGTTTTCTAGGACAGGGATTAAAAAGTTTTTTTGGAGCACGCGATCAGATTTTGGTGCAATCGCGCCGGCTTTCATGCAACAGAAATGGGGGGGGGGGGGCGTCAGATGATCCGACGGATTCGGAAACATTGCTGGATTTAACTTGTGTCGCAAGCAAAGCACTTACATGCACTGGGACGAAGATGGTGAACTCCGGGGACCCGATCAGGGAAGCGAGGCAGAGTTCATCCTCGTCGGACAGTCCGGATCTGGGATCGTGCAGGACTGGGTAAGTAAATATGCCCCATTTTGACTGGTTTGACCTCGACCTGTACATGGCCACTCTCTTCCTGCCCCTTGTGGGTACGGTCACCAGTCTTGTTCTGCCCTCCCAGTCCCAATGTCGGCTCCTCACCCCCTGTAGTGCATCTGTGCCATGTATCTTCCTGACATGTTAGTAGCAGCATGTAGATTTGACCTCGGCCTGTACATGGCCACTCTCTACCTGCCCCTTTAGAGGGTACTACCCCTTGTGGGTCTGGTCACCAGTCTTGTTCTGCCCTTCCAGTCCCAATGTCGGCTCCTCACCCCCTGTAGTGCATCTGTGCCATGTATCATCCTGACATGTTAGTAGCAGTATGTAGATTTGACCTCGGCCTGTACATGGCCACTCTTGGCTGCCCCCCCTTCCCGGTTACTTCTATGACCACTTCACTTATGGCCTGGCGGTCTCCCTGCAGGAAAACCCAGATACGGGGGATAAAGGGGGAAAATGAAGGAAGCAATGCGCTGAGGAGGGACTTAGATGAGAGAGTGGTCCACAACCTCCTGCCTGTAGACTCCTGCACCTACACCACAAGGGGTTGACTTGTGCACTTGGGCTCTTAGGTCACATTATGTGATGTGGACTCCACCAGATCCAAGGCTCCTGCTGGGAAGTGAAGGAAATCCCAACTATAAATAGGAATTACAGGAAAACGTGTCAGTCCTCTGGGGGGATGGGTGGGGTGACATCGGGGGTCACTCATGTACAATAGGGTCCTGGCAGTCATAGTGTGTTATAGCAGTCCACCATGTATAGTCTCCGGACCCCAGAATTTATCACGGGGTCAGTTCTCCCCTGAGGGGTCACAGTCTGGGACACCTCTCTAGTATAACACAATGAGTATTGCACATAGTAATATAATGCTGAGTGGATGTGGAGTGCTCAGCCATGGATGTATAATGTCTCCATCTGCAGATGATGTAACGTGAGGGGCCCGGAGCTGACCCCCTGCCTCCTCATCTCTCATCCAGACACCAGCGGCTCCATCATCACCAAACTACAAGATGGAGCGGTGGGAGCCACAATCTGTCATCATACACACCAACATGTCCCCAATATGTGTCTATGCACAATAGGGGGCCTGAGACGCACCTC
The DNA here is from genome assembly GCF_040894005.1 of Engystomops pustulosus. NCBI lineage: Eukaryota > Metazoa > Chordata > Amphibia > Anura > Leptodactylidae > Engystomops > Engystomops pustulosus. Next base: position 207,985 of record NW_027285055.1, read on the forward strand.
AAAAAGATTGAAGGTGGGAGACTGAGGCTGTAATGTAGAGCATAGATCAATTATGGAGAACGTGACATGGAGGACAAATCAATGACTGAGGATATGACATGGAGGACAAGTGAATGATGGGGATCCTGACATGACAAGGAGAAAATGCTAAAATACATGATATGAAGGACTTAATGTGGAGGACAAGTCAAGGATGGAGGACATGATATGAAGGACGTGGAGGACATGACGTGGGGGACATGACGTGGGGGACATGACGTGGGGGACATGACGTGGGGGACATGACGTGGGGGACATGACGTGGGGGACATGACGTGGGGGACATGTCCCTGGTGAATGGTCCCATAAGATGTAGGCCCTGGTGAATGATCCCATAAGATGTAGACCCTGGCGAATGATTCCATAAGATGTAGACCCTGGTGAATGACCCATAAGATGTAGACCCTGGTGAATGGTCCCATAAGATGTAAGCCCTGGTGAATGGTCCCATAAGATGTAGACCCTGGTGAATGGTCCCATAAGATGTAGACCCTGGTGAATGGTCCCATAAGATGTAGACCCTGGTGAATGATCCCATAAGATGTAGACCCTGGCGAATGATTCCATAAGATGTAGGCCCTGGTGAATGGTCCCATAAGATGTAGGCCCTGGTGAATGGTCCCATAAGATGTAGACCCTGGTGAATGGTCCCATAAGATGTAGGCCCTGGTGAATGATCCCATAAGATGTAGACCCTGGTGAATGGTCCCATAAGATGTAGGCCCTGGTGAATGATCCCATCAGATGTAGGCCCTGGTGAATGATCCCATAAGATGTAGACCCTGGTGAATGGTCCCATAAGATGTAGACCCTGGTGAATGATCCCATCAGATGTAGGCCCTGGTGAATGGTCCCATAAGATGTAGACCCTGGTGAATGATCCCATAAGATGTAGACCCTGGTGAATGTCCCATAAGATGTAGACCCTGGTGAATGGTCCCATAAGATGTAGGCCCTGGTGAATGATCCCATAAGATGTAGACCCTGGTGAATGGTCCCATAAGATGTAGACCCTGGTGAATGGTCCCATAAGATGTAGACCCTGGTGAATGATCCCATAAGATGTAGACCCTGGCGAATGATTCCATAAGATGTAGGCCCTGGTGAATGGTCCCATAAGATGTAGGCCCTGGTGAATGGTCCCATAAGATGTAGACCCTGGTGAATGGTCCCATAAGATGTAGGCCCTGGTGAATGATCCCATAAGATGTAGACCCTGGTGAATGGTCCCATAAGATGTAGGCCCTGGTGAATGATCCCATCAGATGTAGGCCCTGGTGAATGATCCCATAAGATGTAGACCCTGGTGAATGGTCCCATAAGATGTAGACCCTGGTGAATGATCCCATCAGATGTAGGCCCTGGTGAATGGTCCCATAAGATGTAGACCCTGGTGAATGATCCCATAAGATGTAGACCCTGGTGAATGATCCCATAAGATGTAGACCCTGGTGAATGGTCCCATAAGATGTAGGCCCTGGTGAATGATCCCATAAGATGTAGACCCTGGTGAATGGTCCCATAAGATGTAGGCCCTGGTGAATGATCCCATAAGATGTAGACCCTGGTGAATGATCCCATAAGATGTAGGCCCTGGTGAATGATCCCATAAGATGTAGACCCTGGTGAATGATCCCATAAGATGTAGACCCTGGTGAATGTCCCATAAGATGTAGACCCTGGTGAATGTCCCATAAGATGTAGACCCTGGTGAATGGTCCCATAAGATGTAGGCCCTGGTGAATGATCCCATAAGATGTAGGCCCTGGTGAATGATTCCATAAGATGTAGGCCCTGGTGAATGGTCCCATAAGATGTAGGCCCTGGTGAATGATCCCATAAGATGTAGGCCCTGGTGAATGGTCCCATAAGATGAAGACCCTGGCGAATGATTCCATAAGATGTAGACCCTGGCGAATGGTCCCATAAGATGTAGACCCTGGTGAATGGTCCCATAAGATGTAGACCCTGGTGAGTGATCCCATAAGATGTAGACCCTGGTGAATGGTCCCATAAGATGTAGGCCCTGGTGAATGTCCCATAAGATGTAGGCCCTGGTGAATGGTCCCATAAGATGTAGACCCTGGTGAGTGATCCCATAAGATGTAGGCCCTGGTGAATGATCCCATAACATGTAGACCCTGGTGAATAATCCCATAAGATGTAGACCCTGGTGAAAAATCCCATAAGATGTAGACCCTGGTGAATGGTCCCATAAGATGTAGACCCTGGTGAATGATCCCATAACATGTAGACCCTGGTGAATAATCCCATAAGATGTAGACCCTGGTGAATAATCCCATAAGATGTAGACCCTGGTGAATGGTCCCATAAGATGTAGACCCTTGTGAATGATCCCATAAGATGTAGACCCTTGTGAATGATCCCATAAGATGTAGGCCCTGGTGAATGATCCCATCAGATGTAGGCCCTGGTGAATGATCCCATAAGATGTAGACCCTGGTGAATGATCCCATAAGATGTAGGCCCTGGTGAATAATCCCATAACATGTAGACCCTGGTGAATGGTCCCATAAGATGTAGACCCTGGTGAATGATCCCATAAGATGTAGGCCCTGGTGAATAATCCCATAACATGTAGACCCTGGTGAATAATCCCATAAGATGTAGACCCTGGTGAATGGTCCCATAAGATGTAGACCCTGGTGAATGATCCCATAAGATGTAGACCCTGGTGAATGGTCCCATAAAATGTAGACCCTGGTGAATGAACCCATCAGATGTAGACCCTGGTGAATGTCCCATAAGATGTAGACCCTGGTGAATGGTCCCATAAGATGTAGACCCTGGTGAATGACCCCATAAGATGTAGACCCTGGTGAATGGTCCCACAAGATGTAGACCCTGGTGAGTGATCCCATCAGATGTAGACCCTGGTGAATGGTCCCATAGGATGTAGACCCTGGTGAATGATCCCATAAGATGTAGGCCCTGGTGAATGGTCCCATAACATGTAGACCCTGGTGAATGGTCCCATAAGATGTAGACCCTGGTGAATGGTCCCATAAGATGTAGACCCTGGTGAATGATCCCATAAGATGTAGGCCCTGGTGAATGGTCCCATAAGATGTAGACCCTGGTGAATGGTCCCATAAGATGTAGGACCTGGTGAATGGTCCCATAAGATGTAGACAATGGTGAATGGTCCCATAAGATGTAGGACCGGGTGAATGGTCCCATAAGATGTAGACCCTGGTGAATGATCCCATAAGATGTAGACCCTGGTGAATGGTCCCATAAGATGTAGACCCTGGTGAATGATCCCATAAGATGTAGGCCCTGGTGAATGGTCCCATAAGATGTAGACCCTGGTGAATGGTCCCATAAGATGTAGGACCTGGTGAATGGTCCCATAAGATGTAGACCCTGGTGAATGGTCCCATAAGATGTAGACCCTGGTGAATGATCCCATAAGATGTAGACCCTGGTGAATGGTCCCATAAGATGTAGGACCGGGTGAATGGTCCCATAAGATGTAGACCCTGGTGAATGTCCCATAAGATGTAGACCCTGGTGTATGATCACATCAGATGTAGGCCCTGGTGAATGTCCCATAAGATGTAGACCCTGGTGAATGATCCCATAAGATGTAGGCCCTGGTGAATGGTCCCATAAGATGTAGACCCTGGTGAATGATCCCATCAGATGTAGACCCTGGTGAATGTCCCATAAGATGTAGACCCTGGTGAATGGTCCCATAAGATGTAGACCCTGGTGAATGACCCCATAAGATGTAGACCCTGGTGAATGGTCCCACGAGATGTAGACCCTGGTGAGTTATCCCATCAGATGTAGACCCTGGTGAATGGTCCCATAAGATGTAGACCCTGGTGAATGGTCCCATAGGATGTAGACCCTGGTGAATGATTCCATAAGATGCAGGCCCTGGTGAATGGTCCCATAACATGTAGACCCTGGTGAATGGTACCATAAGATGTAGACCCTGGTGAATGGTCACATAAGATGTAGACCCTGGTGAATGATCCCATAAGATGTAGACCCTGGTGAATGGTCCCATAAGATGTAGACCCTGGTGAATGGTCCCATAAGATGTAGGACCTGGTGAATGGTCCCATAAGATGTAGACAATGGTGAATGGTCCCATAAGATGTAGGACCGGGTGAATGGTCCCATAGGATGTAGACCCTGGTGAATGATCCCATAAGATGTAGACCCTGGTGAATGGTCCCATAAGATGTAGACCCTGGTGAATGTCCCATAAGATGTAGACCCTGGTGAATGTCCCATAAGATGTAGGCCCTGGTGAATGGTCCCATAGGATGTAGGCCCTGGTGAATGATTCCATAAGATGTAGGCCCTGGTGAATGGTCCCATAAGATGTAGACCCTGGTGAATGGTCCCATAAGATGTAGACCCTGGTGAATGGTCCCATAAGATGTAGACCCTAGTGAAAGATCCCATAAGATGTAGGCCCTGGTGAATGGTCCCATAAGATGTAAGCCCTGGTGAATGGTCCCATAAGATGTAGGACCTGGTGAATGGTCCCATAAGATGTAGGACCGGGTGAATGGTCCCATAAGATGTAGGACCGGGTGAATGGTCCCATAGGATGTAGACCCTGGTGAATGATCCCATAAGATGTAGACCCTGGTGAATGGTCCCATAACATGTAGACCCTGGTGAGTGATCCCATAAGATGTAGACCCTGGTGAATGGTCCCATAAGATGTAGGCCCTGGTGAATGATCCCATAAGATGTAGGCCCTGGTGAATGATCCCATAAGATGTAGGCCCTGGTGAATGGTCCCATAAGATGTAGACCCTGGTGAATGTCCCATAAGATGTAGGCCCTGGTGAATGATCCCATAAGATGTAGGCCCTGGTGAATGTCCCATAAGATGTAGGCCCTGGTGAATGATCCCATAAGATGTAGGCCCTGGTGAATGGTCCCATAAGATGTAGACCCTGGTGAATGTCCCATAAGATGTAGGCCCTGGTGAATGATCCCATAAGATGTAGGCCCTGGTGAATGTCCCATAAGATGTAGGCCCTGGTGAATGTCCCATAAGATGTAGGCCCTGGTGAATGTCCCATAAGATGTAGGCCCTGGTGAATGATCCCATAAGATGTAGGCCCTGGTGAATGATCCCATAAGATGTAGGCCCTGGTGAATGTCCCATAAGATGTAGACCCTGGTGAATGTCCCATAAGATGTAGGCCCTGGTGAATGTCCCATAAGATGTAGGCCCTGGTGAATGGTCCCATAAGTTGTAGACCCTGGTGAATGGTCCCATAAGATGTAGACCCTGGTGAATGGTCCCATAAGATGTAGACCCTGGTGAATGTCCCATAAGATGTAGGCCCTGGTGAATGATCCCATCAGATGTAGGCCCTGGTGAATGGTCCCATAAGATGTAGACCCTGGTGAATGATCCCATCAGATGTAGGCCCTGGTGAATGGTCCCATAAGATGTAGACCCTGGTGAATGGTCCCATCAGATGTAGACCCTGGTGAATGATCCCATAAGATGTAGACCCTGGTGAATGGTCCCATAAGATGTAAGCCCTGGTGAATGGTCCCATAAGATGTAAGCCCTGGTGAATGGTCCCATAAGATGTAAGCCCTGGTGAATGGTCCCATAAGATGTAGACCCTGGTGAATGGTCCCATAAGATGTAGACCCTGGTGAATGTCCCATAAGATGTAGACCCTGGTGAATGTCCCATAAGATGTAGACCCTGGTGAATGATTCCATAAGATGTAGGCCCTGGTGAATGATTCCATAAGATGTAGACCCTGGTGAATGTCCCTTAAGATGTAGACCCTGGTGAATGTCCCATAAGATGTAGGCCCTGGTGAATGATTCCATAAGATGTAGACCCTGGTGAATGATTCCATAAGATGTAGGCCCTGGTGAATGGTCCCATAAGATGTAGACCCTGGTGAATGTCCCATAAGATGTAGACCCTCTTGAATGATCCTATAAGATGTAGACGCTGAGGGGGATATGACGTGGAGGACATGACGTGGGGGACATGACGTGGGGGACATGACGTGGGGGACATGACGAGGGGGACATGACGTGGGGGACATGACGTGGGGGACATGACGAGGGGGACATGACGTGGGGGACATGACGTGGGGGACATGACGAGGGGGACATGACGTGGGGGACATGACGTGGGGGACATGACGTGGGGGACATGACGTGGGGGACATGACGTGGGGGACATGACGTGGGGGACATGACGTGGGGGACATGACGTGGGGGACATGACGTGGGGGACATGACGTGGGGGACATGATGTGGGGGACATGACGTGGGGGACATGACGTGGGGGACATGACGTGGGGGACATGACGAGGGGGACATGACGAGGGGGAAATGACGTGGGGGACATGACGTGGGGGACATGACGTGGGGGACATGACGTGGGGGACATGACGTGGGGGACATGACGTGGGGGACATGACGTGGGGGACATGACGTGGGGGACATGACGTGGGGGACATGACGTGGGGGACATGACGTGGAGGACATGACGTGGGGGACATGACGTGGGGGACATGACGTGGGGGACATGACGTGGGGGACATGACGTGGGGGACATGACGTGGGGGACATGACGAGGGGGACATGATGTGGGGGACATGACGTGGGGGACATGACGTGGGGGACATGACGTGGGGGACATGACGTGGGGGACATGACGTGGAGGACATGACGTGGGGGACATGACGTGGGGGACATGACGAGGAGGACATGATGTGGAGGACATGATGTGGAGGACATGATGTGGGGGACATGACGTGGGGGACATGATGTGGGGGACATGACGTGGAGGACATGATGTGGGGGACATGATGTGGGGGACATGATGTGGGGGACATGATGTGGGGGACATGACGTGGAGGACATGATGTGGGGGACATGATGTGGGGGACATGATGTGGGGGACATGACGTGGGGGACATGATGTGGAGGACGTGTCAATGATGAAGGACAATTATGAAGAGATCATGACAGTAAACAACCAATGAAAGTGAGTTACCGGAATGAGAACGGATAAGATTGGCCGAGGCTCCAGACGTCTCCCGGGACCACTCTGACCGAGACACAATGGGGTGAGATGAGGATGAGACACCAGGGGTCACCCCATGAGAGGCAGGCCTTGTGGACCAGAATCACTGACCTTTGGCGCGATGGTCCTCCTCCTTCGGGCACTTCCCGCCTTCCCACCATTTACGTTTCAATATCTCTAAGCGATTATTCTCCTGCAGTTGGAGGATGGCGAGCGTGATCTCATCTCTGTACGGAGACTCTGGGAAGAAAAACCAGGCCAAACAGGTCATAATAATAATAATAATAATTCCTTTATTTATATATCGCACACAGATACCGCAGCGCTGCACAGAGCTGTCACATCACAATCTAATTACCTACCGGTATGTATGGAGTGTGGGAGGAAACCGGAGGACCGGAGAAAACACAGAGAAAACATACAAACTCTTTGCAGAAAACGTCTTGACAAAATGGACTGTGCAACCAAAGAACACATGATATACAAGTGAGGTTCCATGATGAAGCTTCATCATATGGACCTATTGCCCGGTGAAATGAATGTTACAGTACGAGTAATGTTCCCGTCGTATGTAACGGGCCTGACAGTAAGGAAAACTTACTGGAATTTTGTTCAGCTCAAAGAGAATTAGGGGTGTTGGGGTGGATCTTGGGTTGAGCCTCTGAACCTTGCACTGTCGGCATGAGAAGTGGCCGTGCCCCCAGATCTTTAGCAGACTGCCTCGGCTTGGACATGTTCTTCTGATCTTCAGATTTAGACGACGTCCATCCATGGTCAGGACTGAACCTCTCCAATGGACAATGCATTGACCTCCGGGACTCTTCATACTCCGGTCTCCCCAGGACTTCACTGGAGCCGGAGGCCTCTGGTTACTAAAGATTCCCCGGAGGTGGGAGAAATATGGAATAACCCCGGCTTGTACCGGCCGCCTCCAGAAAGTGAACCCAGACTGAACTCATGAGGTCATAACTTTACCAAAAGATCATTGGCCAAGAGACAAGACACTGCCACTCCGGCCTGCAGGTTGTATGTGGTACTGCACAGGTTCCCTGTGAATGGGTTTGAGATGCAACACCAAACACAACCTGTGTGCGGACAACCCCCTGAAATGACCAAACTTCACCCCAACCATGATCGGCCATATATCATTTACAGCCAGTCCTGGAGGAGGAAGACTTTGGTCAGAGCATCGAACTGTGACGCCATGATGGTCAATTCAATCTGACCAATCCACAAGATCCGACAATCACCATCCCCTCAAATTGACTGTACCTACCTTCACCAGGGCCTACATCTTATGGGACCATTCACCAGGGTCTACATCTTATGGGACCCTTCACCAGGGCCTACATCTTATGGGATCATTCACCAGGGCCTACATCTTATGGGACATTCACCAGGGCCTACATCTGATGGGATCATTCACCAGGGTCTACATCTGATGGGATCATTCACCAGGGCCTACATCTTATGGATCATTCACCAGGGTCTACATCTTATGGATCATTCACCAGGGCCTACATCTTATGGATCATTCACCAGGGCCTACATCTTATGGGACCATTCACCAGGGTCTACATCTTATGGGACCATTCACCAGGGCCTACATCTTATGGGACCATTCACCAGGGCCTACATCTGATGGGTCATTCACCAGGGTCTACATCTTATGGGACCATTCACCAGGGCCTACATCTGATGGGTCATTCACCAGGGTCTACATCTTATGGGACCATTCACCAGGGCCTACATCTTATGGGATCATTCACCAGGGTCTACATCGTATGGGACCATTCACCAGGGCCTACATCTTATGGGATCATTCACCAGGGCCTACATCTTATGGGACCATTCACCAGGGTCTACATCTTATGGGATCATTCACCAGGGTCTACATCTTATGGGACCATTCACCAGGGTCTACATCTTATGGGACCATTCACCAGGGTCTACATCTTATGGGACCATTCACCAGGGTCTACATCTTATGGGATCATTCACCAGGGTCTACATCTTATGGGACCATTCACCAGGGTCTACATCTTATGGGACCATTCACCAGGGCCTACATCTTATGGGATCATTCACCAGGGTCTACATCTTATGGGACCATTCACCAGGGCCTACATCTTATGGGATCATTCACCAGGGCCTACATCTGATGGGATCATTCACCAGGGCCTACATCTGATGGGATCATTCACCAGGGCCTACATCTTATGGGATCATTTACCAGGGCCTACATCTTATGGGACCATTCACCAGGGCCTACATCTGATGGGACCATTCACCAGGGCCTACATCTGATGGGACCATTCACCAGGGCCTACATCTTATGGGATCATTCACCAGGGTCTACATCTGATGGGAACATTCACCAGGGTCTACATCTTATGGGATCATTCACCAGGGCCTACATCTTATGGGATCATTCACCAGGGCCTACATCTTATGGGACCATTCACCAGGGCCTACATCTGATGGGACAATTCACCAGGGCCTACATCTTATGGGATCATTCACCAGGGCCTACATCTTATGGGATCATTCACCAGGGTCTACATCTGATGGGACCATTCACCAGGGCCTACATCTTATGGGACCATTCACCAGGGCCTACATCTTATGGGATCATTCACCAGGGCCTACATCTGATGGGACCATTCACCAGGGCCTACATCTTATGGGACCATTCACCAGGGCCTACATCTTATGGGACCATTCACCAGGGCCTACATCTTATGGAATCATTCACCAGGGCCTACATCTGATGGGACCATTCACCAGGGCCTACATCTTATGGGACCATTCACCAGAGCCTACATCTTATGAGACATTCACCAGGGTCTACATCTTATGGGACCATTCACCAGGGCCTACATCTTATGGGACCATTCACCAGGGTCTACATCTTATGGGACCATTCACCAGGGCCTACATCTTATGGGACATTCACCAGGGTCTACATCTTATGGGATCATTCACCAGGGTCTACATCTTATGGGATCATTCACCAGGGTCTACATCTTATGGGATCATTCACCAGGGTCTACATCTTATGGGACCATTCACCAGGGCCTACATCTTATGGGACATTCACCAGGGTCTACATCTTATGGGATCATTCACCAGGGTCTACATCTTATGGGACCATTCACCAGGGCCTACATCTTATGGGATCATTCACCAGGGCCTACATCTTATGGGATCATTCACCAGGGCCTACATCTGATGGGATCATTCACCAGGGCCTACATCTGATGGGATCATTCACCAGGGCCTACATCTTATGGGACCATTCACCAGGGTCTACATCTTATGGGATCATTCACCAGGGCCTACATCTTATGGGATCATTCACCAGGGCCTACATCTTATGGGATCATTCACCAGGGTCTACATCTTATGGGATCATTCACCAGGGCCTACATCTTATGGGACCATTCACCAGGGCCTACATCTGATGGGACCATTCACCAGGGCCTACATCTTATGGGATCATTCACCAGGGCCTACATCTTATGGGATCATTCACCAGGGCCTACATCTTATGGGACCATTCACCAGGGTCTACATCTTATGGGATCATTCATTAGGGTCTACATCTGATGGGACCATTCACCAGGGTCTACATCTTATGGGACCATTCACCAGGGCCTACATCTTATGGAATCATTCACTAGGGCCTACATCTGATGGGACCATTCACCAGGGTCTACATCTTATGGAATCATTCACCAGGGTCTACATCTTATGGGACCATTCACCAGGGCCTACATCTTATGGGACCATTCACCAGGGCCTACATCTTATGGAATCATTCACCAGGGTCTACATCTTATGGGACCATTCACCAGGGCCTACATCTTATGGGACCATTCACCAGGGCCTACATCTTATGGAATCATTCACCAGGGTCTACATCTTATGGGACCATTCACCAGGGCCTACATCTGATGGGACCATTCACCAGGGCCTACATCTTATGGGACCATTCACCAGGGCCTACATCTTATGGAATCATTCACCAGGGCCTACATCTGATGGGACCATTCACCAGGGCCTACATCTTATGGGACCATTCACCAGGGTCTACATCTTATGGGATCATTCACCAGGGTCTACATCTGATGGGACCATTCACCAGGGTCTACATCTTATGGAATCATTCACTAGGGCCTACATCTGATGGGACCATTCACCAGGGCCTACATCTTATGGAATCATTCACCAGGGCCTACATCTTATGGGACCATTCACCAGGGTCTAAATCTTATGGAATCATTCACCAGGGTCTACATCTTATGGGACCACTCACCAGGGCCTACATCTTATGGGATCATTCACCAGGGTCTACATCTTATGGAATCATTCACCAGGGCCTACATCTTATGGGACCATTCACCAGGGCCTACATCTTATGGGACCATTCACCAGGGTCTACATCTTATGGGATCATTCACCAGGGCCTACATCTTATGGGACCATTCACCAGGGTCTACATCTTATGGGATCATTCACCAGGGTCTACATCTTATGGGACCATTCACCAGGGCCTACATCTTATGGGATCATTCACCAGGGCCTACATCTTATGGGACCATTCACCAGGGTCTACATCTTATGGGACCACTCACCAGGGTCTACATCTTATGGGACCATTCACCAGGGTCTACATCTTATGGGACCATTCACCAGGGCCTACATCTTATGGAATCATTCACCAGGGCCTACATCTTATGGGACCATTCACCAGGGCCTACATCTTATGGGACCATTCACCAGGGCCTACATCTTATGGGATCATTCACCAGGGTCTACATCTTATGGGACCATTCACCAGGGCCTACATCTTATGGAATCATTCACCAGGGCCTACATCTTATGGGACCATTCACCAGGGCCTACATCTTATGGGACCATTCACCAGGGTCTACATCTTATGGGATCATTCACCAGGGCCTACATCTTATGGGACCATTCACCAGGGTCTACATCTTATGGGATCATTCACCAGGGTCTACATCTTATGGGACCATTCACCAGGGCCTACATCTTATGGGATCATTCACCAGGGCCTACATCTGATGGGATTATTCACCAGGGTCTACATCTTATGGGATCATTCACCAGGGCCTACATCTTATGGGATCATTCACCAGGGCCTACATCTTATGGGATCATTCACCAGGGCCTACATCTGATGGGATCATTCACCAGGGCCTACATCTTATGGGATCATTCACCAGGGCCTACATCTTATGGGATCATTCACCAGGGCCTACATCTTATGGGATCATTCACCAGGGCCTACATCTTATGGGACATTCACCAGGGTCTACATCTTATGGGATCATTCACCAGGGCCTACATCTTATGGGATCATTCACCAGGGCCTACATCTTATGGGACATTCACCAGGGTCTACATCTTATGGGATCATTCACCAGGGCCTACATCTTATGGGACCATTCACCAGGGTCTACATCTGATGGGATCATTCACCAGGGCCTACATCTTATGGGACCATTCACCAGGGCCTACATCTTATGGGATCATTCACCAGGGCCTACATCCTATGGGACCATTCACCAGGGTCTACATCTTATGGGATCATTCACCAGGGCCTACATCTTATGGGACCATTCACCAGGGTCTACATCTTATGGGACCATTCACCAGGGCCTACATCTTATGGGACCATTCACCAGGGTCTACATTTCACAGGATCATTCACCAGGGCCTACATCTGATGGGATCATTCACCAGGGTCTACATCTGATGGGATCATTCACCAGGGTCTACATCTTATGGGACCATTCACCAGGGTCTACATTTCACAGGATCATTCACCAGGGCCTACATCTTATGGGACCATTCACCAGGGTCTACATCTGATGGGACCATTCACCAGGGCCTACATCTTATGGGATCATTCACCAGGGCCTACATCTCATGGGACCATTCACCAGGGTCTACATCTGATGGGATCATTCACCAGGGTCTACATCTTATGGGATCATTCACCAGGGTCTACATCTTATGGGACCATTCACCAGGGCCTACATCTTATGGGACCATTCACCAGGGCCTACATCTTATGGGATCATTCACCAGGGCCTACATCTTATGGGACCATTCACCAGGGCCTACATCTTATGGGACCATTCACCAGGGCCTACATCTTATGGGACCATTCACCAGGGTCTACATTTCACAGGATCATTCACCAGGGCCTACATCTGATGGGATCATTCACCAGGGTCTACATCTGATGGGATCATTCACCAGGGTCTACATCTTATGGGACCATTCACCAGGGCCTACATCTTATGGGACCATTCACCAGGGTCTACATTTCACAGGATCATTCACCAGGGCCTACATCTGATGGGATCATTCACCAGGGTCTACATCTGATGGGATCATTCACCAGGGCCTACATCTTATGGGATCATTCACCAGGGTCTACATCTTATGGGATCATTCACCAGCGTCGACATCTTATGGGATCATTCACCAGGGTCTACATCTTATGGGACCATTCACCAGGGCCTACATCTGATGGGATCATTCACCAGGGTCTACATCTGATGGGATCATTCACCAGGGTCTACATCTTATGGGACCATTCACCAGGGTCTACATCTTATGGGACCATTCACCAGGGTCTACATCTTATGGGATCATTCACCAGGGTCTACATCTGATGGGATCATTCACCAGGGTCTACATCTTATGGGATCATTCACCAGGGTCTACATCTTATGGGATCATTCACCAGGGTCTACATCTGATGGGATCATTCACCAGGGTCTACATCTTATGGGACCATTCACCAGGGTCTACATCTTATGGGATCATTCACCAGGGTCTACATCTGATGGGATCATTCACCAGGGTCTACATCTGATGGGATCATTCACCAGGGTCTACATCTTATGGGACCATTCACCAGGGTCTACATTTCACAGGATCATTCACCAGGGCCTACATCTTATGGGACCATTCACCAGGGCCTACATCTTATGGGACCATTCACCAGGGTCTACATCTTATGGGACCATTCACCAGGGTCTACATCTTATGGGACCATTCACCAGGGTCTACATTTCACAGGATCATTCACCAGGGCCTACATCTGATGGGATCATTCACCAGGGTCTACATCTGATGGGACCATTCACCAGGGCCTACATCTTATGGGACATTCACCAGGGCCTACATCTTATGGGACCATTCACCAGGGCCTACATCTTATGGGATCATTCACCAGGGTCTACATCTGATGGGACCATTCACCAGGGCCTACATCCTATGGGATCATTCACCACGGTCTGTGTTTTATGACACAGGATGGACATTGGAGTCATCTATTTCACTTTGTGCACAGCTCATACCTTGGCACTTTTATTTGTTCCTGATTGTCTTCTCACATGACACAGATTTCCGTTTCTCAGTTTTTGTTTGTGAAGTCTCTGATGTCATCGCTTTATCCCCCTCACTGCCAGGATGAAATCTTCCGTCTACCAAGTAACTTTCCGTCTCTTGGCATTGGACGTGGCGTGGGAGCACCTGCCTCTATTATACGGCTGTGCCGTGGGCCCCGTCTACTCTCCAGTCTCTCTTAATTACTATATTTGATGGAGACATGGATGAGCTATTGGCCCAGATGGTGGAGAAGGCTCCTAGCGATGGTGGCCATCTGCCAGGAAGCAATTAAGACAACAGTCTGAACGGGAAGAATCGGGGAAAGTATTTAAAAGCGTTGGTCGCAGATGATAACAGACGACCCCTTGCAGGTTCAAGAAAACGTCTTCAACTTGAGAAAAGTTTGTGTTTCCGGCTTCAACTCCACATCAGGAGTCTACGATGATCTTCATCATTAAGGATCTTCAGGCGGGTCCTTCAGTCACGGCTCTCGTTCAGCTACGTACAAACCTTCTGCAAGTGGTAGAGGTCTGGAGGAGTCACCAGCTTGGACATCTGTTGTCCAGAGAGTATTCCTTGAGGAGTGTTGCCTTAGTCACTGACTTCCTATTGTCCCCAGGATCCGGAGGGGTTGTCATTAGATAAAGTGACTTCAGTGCATCGCTTCGGTCATGCGCCTGTAGGGCCCATCCACATTAGGGGACAGGTCATCTCCGTTCAGCCTCAGAGAGGGGATCTATAGGGTCTGTCTGGGCATGTGGACATCTTAGAGAGGTCTCTTCCTCCGGTAGACTCCTCCATGCGCTACATGTCAACCCTTCTCATTATACAGCGGATGTGTGACCCGCTACAACCCAAACACCCAACATCTCTGCAGAAACAATGGACCTTTTACTATAAATGGAAACAATAAAGTGATTAGACTATTAAGCCACTTCTCATTCTCGGTCGCAGCTTCGGCCTGTAGTTGCAATGTTCTCCAGCAGAGAGCGCCATTTCTCTATGCAGAGACCTCACATTGCAGCAGCTTGCACAATGGATGTCTCCTGCAGACCCATGACAGGGTGACGGACAAGCACCAGGCGACACACACGACTCATCACAACCACATCTGCAGCGGGTAATGCACCAAGCACTGACTAGGTGCATGTTGGAGTCATGGTGCATGATGGGATTGCAACAGCATGGCTGCTTCATGTATGCAGGTGGGGAATATGCAGCGGTACAGTGATGGGGGAGATGCCGGTGCACAGCGATGGGGGAGATGCCGGTGCACAGCGATGGGGGAGATGCCGGTGCACAGCGATGGGGGAGATGCCGGTGCACAGCGATGGGGGAGATGCCGGTGCACAGCGATGGAGGAGATGCCGGTGCACAGCGATGGAGGAGATGCCGGTGCACAGCGATGGGGGGAGATGCCGGTGCACAGCGATGGGGGGAGATGCCGGTGCACAGCGATGGGGGGAGATGCCGGTGCACAGTGATGGGGGGAGATGCCGGTGCACAGCGATGGGGGAGATGCCGGTGCACAGCGATGGGGGAGATGCCGGTGCACAGCGATGGGGGAGATGCCGGTGCACAGCGATGGGGGAGATGCCGGTGCACAGCGATGGGGGGAGATGCCGGTGCACAGCGATGGGGGGAGATGCCGGTGCACAGCGATGGGGGGAGATGCCGGTGCACAGCGATGGGGGGAGATGCCGGTGCACAGCGATGGGGGGAGATGCCAGTGCACAGCGATGGGGGAGATGCCGGTGCACAGCGATGGGGGAGATGCCGGTGCACAGCGATGGGGGAGATGCCGGTGCACAGTGGTGGGGGAGATGCTGGTGCACAGTGATGGGAGGAGATGCTGGGGTCTCCTGCACTCTGGTGGTCTCAGGACATCTTCCTGCCCCCCACCCTTTCAGCTGCTTTAGGGCAGAATCCTCCGTCCCCTCCCTGCGAGCGCAGCAGAGTTTCCTGAGGGTCGATACAAATTGTGACTTGATGAGACGGATGTACGTGACAATGAGGGGAGACGTCTGGCCGATAAATAAGATGGTGACCCCAGGAGTCGCCTGCACAGATGTGATCAGAGCCGACGCTTAACCCCCAGCATGCCGCACTGCAGCACATCCAGAGATATACATGTATATCTACACGGGGCCGCACGCGCGCTATCTACACGGGGCCGCACGCGCGCTATCTACACGGGGCCGCACGCGCGCTATCTACACGGGGCCGCACGCGCGCTATCTACACGGGGCCGCACGCGCGCTATCTACACGGGGCCGCACGCGCGCTATCTACACGGGGCCGCACGCGCGCTATCTACACCGGGCCGCACGCGCGCTATCTACACGGGGCCGCACGCGCGGTATCTACACGGGGCCGCACGCGCGGTATCTACACGGGGCCGCACGCGCGGTATCTACAGAGACTATGCACACAGTATATACAAGGGGGTAGCTGTGAATAAGGCCTCTACCTGTCAGGGCGCGTTCACACGTTGCGTTTTGGTCGCGTTTTCATTGCGTTTGAAACACATATACAACAGCTGATGAGAGGTGATTTGCCTAATTACATTACCGTTTACGTTTGTAAACGCAATGTTAACGCAGTGTGTTAACAAAACGCACATTTACATCATGTTAACATCGCGTTTACGATGCGTTTTGTAAACGGAAAGGTTAACAGTGAAGTAATTAGGCAAATCACCTCTCCTCAGCTGTTGTATATGCGCTTCAAACGCAATGAAAACGCAGGTCAAAACGCAACGTGTGAACGCGCCATCAGGCTCCATCTAAGGGATACTGCAGGGAGATCTCAGGTATCTGCCGCTGTAGCCTCTGCCTGGACAGGTAATAGTTAAATGGGTGAAAGTAATTATCCAATCATGAGCTACCACCTGACCAGGGGAAGTATAAAACCCCTGTGGGCGCACATGGTGCAGTCCTCATGCTCCTTCTCAGGAGTCTGCGCTCCACCTGCAGCACCAGCAGCTCTCTAGAAGAGCCCCGGGACTGAGTTCACCTCCAGTACAGGCACTTACCCTAAGCCCAGGAGTCAGGAGACCCAGAGCTGCAGCTTCCACAGCTTGGACACTGCTCCATCTCCATTACCCCAGCACCTACTACCAGGCGGCACCTCCCTTTCGGGCTTGTGCTTTATTCCTGAGGACCCTCTCCATGACCCCTCCAGTACCAGAATCAATAAAGAACCGTGAGTTGATTTGCACAATGTTGCCTCCACCTGATCCCTGGATACGGCTGTCACCACCACGGGCTCCCCATCCATCATCCAAGCACATATATTACAGACACTCAGGGGTTGCCCCAGGGAGAACCAGTACATCAGCCTCTCCCTCCATATTTCCTGCACACACCACCTGCTGGAGAGCTGCCAGGCTGTAGGACAGCCCTCCGGTCCCCATACCAAGCACCGTGACATCAGTACGCCCTAGGCCGCAACCGCCACTCCGGTATTCTGGGCCCCGGCTGCCTCCAGGCCCCAAGAAAAGGCCCCGGGGGGGGGGGGAGGGCGGTGTGATGTTGCATATACACTGGGCCGTACACACAGTATATACAGGACCATACACAGTATATACATAGATACAAATTGCCCCCTCCCCCCTTGCAGCCCATGTAGGGAGAGGGGGTGTGAGGTGAAGTTCATGTATCTCTATGGCTGGTATGGAGGATGGGAGTAGTGGTCCCGGTGGCCCGCTGCTTACATTGTAACCTTCCATACATAGGTGAGTGACAGTGAGATGGAGTAACCCTCGAAGTCTCCGCCCACATACAGTGCGATGTCTCAGACACTGCGGCTCCGTGCAGCACCCCATCCCCTCACCTAGGGGCATCCCGATGCCGTAGCCCTTGGTGTCCAGCAAGCCCCCGATCTGGGTGAGGTTGCAGTTGAGCCGGCGGTGGTACTCGTTCATGGTGGACTCCAGCAGGAAGGCGTAGCGGGAGTTCAGCACCCGGGCAATCCCTTCCTCCGTGCTCTTGACAAACACACTCGGCTGCTTGGAGTTCATGTAGTTCCACATCCGCTGGTAGGTCTGATAGCGGGAGTTCTGCAGGGGAAGACATATGGGGGGCATTAATGGGGGTCTCCTCCCCGGATGTGACGGGCTCTTAGGGTGCACCCACCTGGAAGAAGGTCATGGTGGAGCCGCCGTGGATGGTGCCGTACTCTATGTTGGTCTGGTCCGCCAGGTCGTCGGCCGACTCGATGGGCACCTCCATCCTCTGCACGGTCAGGAAGGCCGCCAGGTTGGCCGTGTAGGAAGAGATGATGATGAGGGTGAAGGCCCACCTGGAAGAGAGGCACGGGGTCACCCCCTGGGAGCTGGCACCGGGGGGCAGTACTCTGAGCAGAGGGCACTCACCAGACTCCACTGACACAGCGTGTGGACAGCGCCCGGGGCATGACCTCCGACCCCTGCTGCATGAACCCGCCAACAGGAAACCACAGGCTGTTCCCCAGGGTGTACTGGTTCTCCAGGATGTGGTGCCGCTCCCGGAGACAGGGGTGCGGGTTGTACCACTCGTAGGGGCTCAGTCTGGGAGAAGAAAGACACATAGGAGGAGGAGTCACCAATCACACCCAAGGAATCTACCACAGGGGTGGGGCACCCTATACCAGGGGGCGGAGACCCTATACAACAGGGGTGGGGCACCCTATACCAGGGGACAGAGACCCTATACAACAGGGGTGGGGCAGCATCTACCACAGGGGCGGGGCACCCTATACCAGGGGGCGGAGACCCTATACAACAGGGGTGGGGCAGCATCTACCACAGGGGCGGGGCACCCTATACCAGGGGACAGAGACCCTATACAACAGGGGCGGGGCAGCATCTACCACAGGGGCGGGGCACCCTATACCAGGGGGCGGAGACCCTATACAACAGGGGCAGGGCAGCATCTACCACAGGGGCGGGGCACCCTATACCATGAGGGCGGAGACCCTATACAACAGGGGCAGCGTAGCATCTACCACAGGGGCGGGGCACCCTATACCAGGGGACAGAGACCCTATACAACAGGGGTGGGGCAGCATCTACCACAGGGGCGGGGCACCCTATACCAGGGGACAGAGACCCTATACAACAGGGGCAGGGCAGCATCTACCACAGGGGCGGTGCACCCTATCCCTGGGGGCAGAGACCCTATACAACAGGGGCGGGGCACCATATACCAGGGGACAGAGACCCTATACAACAGGGGCGGGGCAGCATCTACCACAGGGGCGGGGCACCCTATACCATGAGGGCGGAGACCCTATACAACAGGGGCGGGGCAGCATCTACCACAGGGGCGGGGCACCCTATACCAGGGGGCGGAGACCCTATACAACAGGGGCGGGGCAGCATCTACCACAGGGGCGGGGCACCCTATACCATGAGGGCGGAGACCCTATACAACAGGGGCGGGGCAGCATCTACCACAGGGGCGGGGCACCCTATACGATGAGGGCGGAGACCCTATACAACAGGGGCAGGGCAGCATCTACCACAGGGGCGGGGCACCCTATCCCTGGGGGCAGAGACCCTATACAACAAAGGAAGGGCAGCATCTACCACAGGGGCGGGGCACCCTATACCATGAGGGCGGAGACCCTAGACAACAGGGGTGGGGCACCCTATACCAGGGGGCGGAGACCCTATACAACAGGGGTGGGGCAGCATCTACCACAGGGGCGGGGCACCCTATACCAGGGGGCGGAGACCCTATACAACAGGGGCAGGGCAGCATCTACCACAGGGCCAAGGCACCCTATACCAGGGGGCGGAGACCCTATACAACAGGGGCAGGGCGGCATCTACCACAGGGGCGGGGCACCCTATACCAGGGGACAGAGACCCTATACAACAGGGGCAGGGCAGCATCTACCACAGGGGCGGGGCACCCTATACCAGGGGGCAGAGACCCTATACAACAGGGGCGGGGCACCATATACCAGGGGACAGAGACCCTATACCAGGGGGCGGAGACCCTATACAACAGGGGCAGGGCAGCATCTACCACAGGGGCGGGGCACCCTATACCATGAGGACGGAGACCCTATACAACAGGGGCAGGGCAGCATCTACCACAGGGGGCGGGGCACAGGGCAGCATCTACCACAGGGGCGGGGCACCCTATCCCTGGGGGCAGAGACCCTATACAACAGGGGTGGGGCAGCATCTACCACAGGGGCGGGGCACCCTATCCCTGGGGGCAGAGACCCTATACAACAAAGGCAGGGCAGCATCTACCACAGGGGCGGGGCACCCTATACCATGAGGGCGGAGACCCTATACAACAGGGGCGGGGCAGCATCTACCACAGGGGCGGGGCACCCTATACCATGAGGGCGGAGACCCTATACAACAGGGGCAGGGCAGCATCTACCACAGGGGCGGGGCACCCTATACCATGAGGGCGGAGACCCTATACAACAGGGGCGGGGCACCATATACCACAGGGGCGGGGCACCCTATACCATGAGGGCGGGGACCCTATACAACAGGGGTGGGGCAGCATCTACCACAGGGGCGGTGCACCCTATACCATGAGGGCGGGGACCCTATACAACAGGGGTGGGGCAGCATCTACCACAGGGGCGGTGCACCCTATACCATGAGGGCGGAGACCCTATACAACAGGGGCGGGGCAGCATCTACCACAGGGGCGGGGCCGCAGACCCTATACAACAGGGGCAGGGCAGCATCTACCACAGGGGCGGGGCACCCTATACCATGAGGGCGGAGACCCTATACAACAGGGGCGGGGCACCCTATACCAGGGGGCGGAGACCCTATACAACAAGGGCGGGGCAGCATCTACCACAGGGGCGGGGCACCCTATACCAGGGGGCGGAGACCCTATACAACAGGGGCAGGGCAGCATCTGCCACAGGGGCGGGGCACCCTATACCAGGGGGCGGAGACCCTATACAACAGGGGCGGGGCAGCATCTACCACAGGGGGTGGGCACCCTATACCAGGGGGCGGAGACCCTATACAACAGGGGCGGGGCACCCTCTATCACGGGGCGGGGCCGCATCTACCGAGGGGGCGGTGCACCCTATACCATGAGGGCGGAGACCCTATACAACAGGGGCAGGGCAGCATCTACCACAGGGGCGGGGCACCCTATACAACAGGGGCGGAGACCCTATACAACAGGGGTGGGGCAGCATCTACCACAGGGGCGGGGCACCCTATACCATGAGGGCGGAGACCCTATACAACAGGGGCAGGGCAGCATCTACCACAGGGGCGGGGCACCCTATACCATGAGGGCGGAGACCCTATACAACAGGGGCGGGGCACCCTATACCAGGGGGCGGAGACCCTATACAACAGGGGTGGGGCACCATCTACCACAGGGGCGGGGCACCCTATACCAGGGGGCGGAGACCCTATACAACAGGGGTGGGGCAGCATCTACCACAGGGGCGGGGCACCCTATAGCAGGGGGCGGAGACCCTATACAACAAGGGCAGGGCAGCATCTACCACAGGGGCGGGGCACCCTATACCATGAGGGCGGAGACCCTATACAACAGGGGCAGGGCAGCATCTACCACAGGGGCGGGGCACCCTATACCATGAGGGCGGAGACCCTATACAACAGGGGCAGCGTAGCATCTACCACAGGGGCGGGGCACCCTATACCAGGGGACAGAGACCCTATACAACAGGGGTGGGGCAGCATCTACCACAGGGGCGGGGCACCCTATACCAGGGGACAGAGACCCTATACAACAGGGGCAGGGCAGCATCTACCACAGGGGCGGTGCACCCTATCCCTGGGGGCAGAGACCCTATACAACAGGGGCGGGGCACCATATACCAGGGGACAGAGACCCTATACAACAGGGGCGGGGCAGCATCTACCACAGGGGCGGGGCACCCTATACCATGAGGGCGGAGACCCTATACAACAGGGGCGGGGCACCATATACCACAGGGGCGGGGCACCCTATACCATGAGGGCGGGGACCCTATACAACAGGGGTGGGGCAGCATCTACCACAGGGGCGGTGCACCCTATACCATGAGGGCGGGGACCCTATACAACAGGGGTGGGGCAGCATCTACCACAGGGGCGGTGCACCCTATACCATGAGGGCGGAGACCCTATACAACAGGGGCGGGGCAGCATCTACCACAGGGGCGGGGCCGCAGACCCTATACAACAGGGGCAGGGCAGCATCTACCACAGGGGCGGGGCACCCTATACCATGAGGGCGGAGACCCTATACAACAGGGGCGGGGCACCCTATACCAGGGGGCGGAGACCCTATACAACAAGGGCGGGGCAGCATCTACCACAGGGGCGGGGCACCCTATACCAGGGGGCGGAGACCCTATACAACAGGGGCAGGGCAGCATCTGCCACAGGGGCGGGGCACCCTATACCAGGGGGCGGAGACCCTATACAACAGGGGCGGGGCAGCATCTACCACAGGGGCGGGGCACCCTATACCAGGGGGCGGAGACCCTATACAACAGGGGCGGGGCACCCTCTATCACGGGGCGGGGCCGCATCTACCGAGGGGGCGGTGCACCCTATACCATGAGGGCGGAGACCCTATACAACAGGGGCAGGGCAGCATCTACCACAGGGGCGGGGCACCCTATACAACAGGGGCGGAGACCCTATACAACAGGGGTGGGGCAGCATCTACCACAGGGGCGGGGCACCCTATACCATGAGGGCGGAGACCCTATACAACAGGGGCAGGGCAGCATCTACCACAGGGGCGGGGCACCCTATACCATGAGGGCGGAGACCCTATAAAACAGGGGCGGGGCACCCTATACCAGGGGGCGGAGACCCTATACAACAGGGGTGGGGCACCATCTACCACAGGGACGGGGCACCCTGTACCAGGGGGCGGAGACCCTATACAACAGGGGTGGGGCAGCATCTACCACAGGGGCGGGGCACCCTATAGCAGGGGGCGGAGACCCTATACAACAAGGGCAGGGCAGCATCTACCACAGGGGCGGGGCACCCTATACCATGAGGGCGGAGACCCTATACAACAGGGGCGGGGCACCCTATACCAGGGGGCGGAGACCCTATACAACAGGGGCGGGGCAGCATCTACCACAGGGGCGGGGCACCCTATACAACAGGGGCAGGGCAGCATCTACCACAGGGGCGGGGCAGCATCTAAAACAGGGGCGGAGACCCTATACAACAGGGGCGGGGCAGCATCTACCACAGGGGCGGGGCACCCTATACCAGGGGGCGGAGACCCTATACAACAGGGGCGGGGCACCCTCTATCACGGGTCGGGGCAGCATCTACCGAGGGGGCGGTGCACCCTATACCATGAGGGCGGAGACCCTATACAACAGGGGCAGGGCAGCATCTACCACAGGGGCGGGGCACCCTATACAACTGAGGCGGAGACCCTATACAACAGGGGTGGGGCAGCATCTACCACAGGGGCGGGAAACCCTATACCAGGGGGCGGAGACCCTATACAACAGGGGCGGGGCAGCATCTACCACAGGGGCGGGGCACCCTATACCATGAGGGCGGAGACCCTATACAACAGGGGCAGGGCTGCATCTACCACAGGGGCGGGGCACCCTATACCATGAGGGCGGAGACCCTATACAACAGGGGCAGGGCAGCATCTACCACAGGGGCGGGGCACCCTATACCATGAGGGCGGAGACCCTATACAACAGGGGCGGGGCACCCTATACCAGGGGGCGGAGACCCTATACAACAGGGGTGGGGCAGCATCTACCACAGGGGCGGGGCACCCTATACCAGGGGGCGGAGACCCTATACAACAGGGGTGGGGCAGCATCTACCACAGGGGCGGGGCACCCTATAGCAGGGGGCAGAGACCCTATACAACAGGGGCAGGGCAGCATCTACCACAGGGGCCGGGCACCCTATACCAGGGGGCGGAGACCCTATACAACAGGGGCAGGGCAGCATCTACCACAGGGGCGGGGCACCCTATACCATGAGGGCGGAGACCCTATACAACAGGGGCAGGGCAGCATCTACCACAGGGGCGGGGCACCCTATACCAGGGGGCGGAGACCCTATACAACAGGGGTGGGGCAGCATCTACCACAGGGGCGGGGCACCCTATACCAGGGGGCGGAGACCCTATACAACAGGGGCAGGGCAGCATCTACCACAGGGGCGGGGCACTCTATACCATGAGGGCGGAGACCCTATACAACAGGGGTGGGGCAGCATCTACCACAGGGACGGGGCACCCTATACCAGGGGGCGGGCACCCTATCTCCTATCTATCTATCTCCTATCTATCTATCTATCTATCTTTCTCCTATCTATCTATCTCCTATCTATCTATCTATCTCCTATCTATCTATCTCCTATCTATCTATCTCCTATCTATCTATCTCCTATCTATCTATCTATCTATCTATCTATCTCCTATCTATCTATCTCCTATCTATCTATCTATCTATCTATCTCCTATCTATCTATCTATCTATCTATCTATCTATCTCCTATCTATCTATCTATCTATCTATCTCCTATCTATTTATCTATCTCCTATCTATCTATCTCCTATCTATCTATCTCTCTATCTATCTCTCTATCTATCTTTCTATCTATCTCCTATCTATCTATCTTTCTCCTATCTATCTATCTTTCTCCTATCTATCTATCTATCTATCTATCTATCTTTCTCCTATCTATCTTTCTCCTATCTATCTTTCTCCTATCTATCTATCTATCTATCTCTCTCCTATCTATCTCCTATCTATCTATCTCCTATCTATCTATCTCCTATCTATCTATCTCCTATCTATCTATCTATCTATCTATCTATCTATCTCCTATCTATCTATCTCCTATCTATCTCCTATCTATCTCCTATCTATCTCCTATCTATCTATCTATCTCCTATCTATCTATCTCCTATCTATCTATCTCCTATCTATCTATCTCCTATCTATCTATCTATCTATCTATCTTCTATCTATCTCCTATCTATCTATCTATCTATCTATCTATCTATCTATCTCCTATCTATCTATCTATCTATCTATCTCCTATCTATCTCCTATCTATCTCCTATCTATCTCCTATCTATCTCCTATCTATCTATCTCCTATCTATCTATCTCCTATCTATCTCCTATCTATCTATCTCCTATCTATCTATCTATCTATCTATCTATCTATCTCCTATCTATCTCCTATCTATCTCCTATCTATCTCCTATCTATCTCCTATCTATCTATCTCCTATCTATCTATCTCCTATCTATCTATCTCCTATCTATCTATCTCCTATCTATCTCTCTCCTATCTATCTATCTATCTATCTTTCTCCTATCTATCTATCTATCTATCTATTTATCTATCTCCTATCTATCTATCTATCTCCTATCTATCTATCTATCTATCTATTTATCTATCTCCTATCTATCTATCTCCTATCTATCTATCTATCTATCTATCTATCTCCTATCTCTCTCCTATCTATCTATCTATCTATCTATCTATCTATCTCTCTCCTATCTATCTATCTATCTATCTCTCTCCTATCTATCTATCTATCTATCTCTCTCCTATCTATCTATCTATCTATCTCCTATCTATCTATCTATCTATCTATCTATCTATCTCCTATCTATCTCCTATCTATCTATCTATCTCCTATCTATCTTCTATCTATCTATCTTCTATCTATCTATCTATCTATCTATCTCCTATCTATCTATCTCCTATCTATCTATCTCCTATCTATCTATCTCCTATCTATCTATCTCCTATCTATCTATCTATCTATCTATCTATCTCCTATCTATCTCCTATCTCTCTCCTATCTATCTATCTATCTCCTATCTATCTCCTATCTATCTATCTCCTATCTATCTCCTATCTCTCTCCTATCTATCTATCTATCTCCTATCTATCTATCTATCTATATCCCAGGTGCACGGGGCCCCGTATATCCCAGGTGATGGGGCCCCGTATATCCCAGGTGATGGGGCCCCGTATATCCCAGGTGATGGGGCCCCGTATATCCCAGGTGATGGGGCCCCGTATATCCCAGGTGATGGGGCCCCGTATATCCCAGGTGATGGGGCCCCGTATATCCCAGGTGATGGGGCCCCGTATATCCCAGGTGATGGGGCCCCGTATATCCCAGGTGATGGGGCCCCGTATATCCCAGGTGATGGGGCCCCGTATATCCCAGGTGAGGGGTCCCCGTATATCCCAGGTGATGGGGCCCCGTATATCCCAGGTGATGGGGCCCCGTATATCCCAGGTGATGGGGCCCCGTATATCCCAGGTGATGGGGCCCCGTATATCCCAGGTGATGGGGCCCCGTATATCCCAGGTGATGGGGCCCCGTATATCCCAGGTGATGGGGCCCCGTATATCCCAGGTGATGGGGCCCCGTATATCCCAGGTGATGGGGCCCCGTATATCCCAGGTGATGGGGCCCCGTGCAGCGCAGGTGATGGGGCCCCGTGCAGCGCAGGTGATGGGGCCCCGTGCAGCGCAGGTGATGGGGCCCCGTGCAGCGCAGGTGATGGGGCCCCGTGCAGCGCAGGTGATGGGGCCCCGTGCAGCGCAGGTGATGGGGCCCCGTGCAGCGCAGGTGATGGGGCCCCGTGCAGCGCAGGTGATGGGGCCCCGTGCAGCGCAGGTGATGGGGCCCCGTGCAGCGCAGGTGATGGGGCCCCGTGCAGCGCAGGTGATGGGGCCCCGTGCAGCGCAGGTGATGGGGCCCCGGGCAGCGCAGGTGATGGGGCCCTGGGGAGACACACATGATGCCATACAGTGCACAGGGAAGGGGGACGGGGGTCATTACCTGGCCGCCAGGAACAGCACACAGCTGACCGCCAGATAAGCCAACAACATGAAGAGCCAGACAGCAGGAGAGAAAGGATCCAGGAAGGAGAAGTACCCCGGCTTCCGGCCCTGCGGGAGACATGGGAATATAGACAGGAGGGCACATAGTATACAGGAGGGGAGGTGCCAGGGCAAGGGGCACAGCACAGGGGGCACAGCACCAGCACAAAGCATCACCACCTCATCATACACACCTCAGCTGCTGCAGAACCTCATCACACACACCTCAGCTGCTGCAGAACCACATCACACACACCTCAGCTGCTGCAGAACATCACAATACACACCTCAGCTGCTGCAGAACCTCATCACACACACCTCAGCTGCTGCAGAACCTCATCACACACACCTCAGCTGCTGCAGAACCACATCACACACACCTCAGCTGCTGCAGAACCACATCACACACACCTCAGCTGCTGCAGAACATCACAATACACACCTCAGCTGCTGCAGAACCTCATCACACACACCTCAGCTGCTGCAGAACCTCATCATTTACACCTCA